>NW_006768787.1:951094-1208553 GCF_000204055.1 Melampsora larici-populina 98AG31
TATTCTCAACACTTTTAGTTTCTTGTTCGGTTTGAATCAAGGTCTGGGAAGGTCGTTCTTATGCTGAAGTGCCTTCATCTGGGTCTCCATTTTCTTCTCAATAAGAAGTCGCCTGTTTGGGGTGGGATGTTTTGATCGGCTCGTTCGGGCGGATTGGTGAAGTCGTAGGTGATGGGTTAAGTACCTGTGGTTCCGAAAAAATTGTTAGTATTCTTGATTGATTAATGAAATCGATATCAAATAATGAAATAGCTTACTTCATTACTTGTCATTCCTTTCTGGTCGAGTGCCTTAACTAGCTTACACTGACGAAAGAATCGGTCAAGGAGAAGGTCTTGGTCCGATTCGTCGAGGGGCTTCATCTCGTCGAACAAGGCTTGAAATCGGGTTGGAAACTGAGTTGGTGTGGGATCTGAAGAGCCTGCAGGTTGTGTCGCTGGTGTGGGATTGGAGGTGCTTTGAATAGGGGTTGCTGAATCTGCAACAACTCGTTTGCGTTTTTTTTGCTTAGGTACAAAGGTATCGTTCGTTAGGTCAGGTAAAGTCATCGGTTTGAAGTTCACAACAGGGCCATGATTGTGGTTAGGATTCTCGATGACGATGAACCAAGTCCAATCGTCTGGATTTCGCTTGGAGGTGACTTGAAATGGACAGGTGGGAATGGTTAGGTTGGGGTTTTCGGCCTTTGCTTGCAGGTGCTTCCGATTGGGTCCAAGTCCACATTTCCATTGGGTAAATGATGGTCGGCCGTCGTTTATGGTAACTGGGTAGCGATGTGCGTTGCCGTGAGATTTGATAAAGTGCTCGGTAGCTTTTACCGTAAGATAAGAGGGTGCGGGCTGAGGGAGGGGAGGTATAACGGTGGTATTGTTGGAGGTCTTGGTGGTATTGTTGGAGGTCTCGGTGGTATTGTTTGGATTGGGTTTGTATGTGTTAGAGGTTGACATATTCGTTCGACGATGGGGTATCTTGTTATGATTCGGGAAAGTCTGTCTTTGAGGGGAAGAATGTGTTTTTAAAATCTATGTGTGATGAGGCCAATTTGTGGGTGAATCACAATAGTTGTGATTTGTGGCTACACGTGTGTTCACACTTGTGTAAGGGAGAATCACACATGTGTAATTGATGGTGTGGTGTGATTGCATTGCACACTTGTGTGAAAGTCACTCACACTTATGTTGTGACAGATTCGACTTGTGTCAATTGGAATCTGTTGGCGTAACCTGTGTGATTCATCATCACACATTGTGATTCATGATCACACATGTGTGATCTCATGTAACCTGTAATATAAGTGTGATTCGATTGCACACATGTGCGTTTTGACTGAAATACGTCCATGTGTGATATCTGCTATGTATGTAACATGGTTGCTTGTTGCTTATGTATATGTAGCACAGTTGAATGTGTAGGGTCACACATGTGTGACAAAGAACATGTGCAACAAACCGTAAATTTACAAGTGTGATCTCCAGTCACACATGTGTGACCATCTATCACACATGTGTGACCCGAAATCACCCATGTGTGACCGAGATTCACACCACGTGTGACTGGAGATCACACTTGTGTGACAGCTTCTTATGTAACATCTTGGGATGTTGGGTAATTTTGTATGTAAGTGTTCTATGTCTTAATAGTAGTATGTTGATACTATGTTTACGTGGTGATACTGTTGGCGATGTTAAAATTCATATGTGAACTTGTGTTTTTGTAGTTGTGAATCCGACGCGGCGGCCGCGTCGGCGCGTCGGAAGGGGGGTCTTCGGCCTGTCGCCGATAGGAATGACCCGTTTCCTTTCGGCTAGTATCCGAAGGGGCGGGTAGCCACAGGTGGCCGAGGCACAGCTTGCGATGAACATTCGAGTGAGTTAATTTCCTTGCATGGACTCTTTTCACCTTATTTTTGTTGACTTTTGACCATATATATGTCATTGCAGTTTGCCGAGCACTATGTTCTTGCCGAAAGCAACATCTTGGGTGCGCACAACATGTATTCTTTGCAGGAGAGGTTGTTGGGCCCGGTCGAAAGAACATCGGACATTAGTTATGCTTCACCCTGGGAAGGCCATGTGCCGATGGTCGATTTGCTCAATACCTTCACGCATTTCACATATTGGTATACAAACCAGCAAGCGGTCATCAATGGGTTCCAATATGTTGGAAACGTCATTTTTGATTCTCTCATTGTGGATCAGGCGTGAGTGCTACTTCTTATGCTCTTGCGTCTCTGCCTCTCTCATATTCTAATTGTTGATACACCCCCATCAGTTTCAATTGGCATGCCGGTTATTATTCATCCCGAATATCACACTTCGAACGAGACCACCGGTGCAACCCCCTTTGTAGGCGTTTAGGTATCCATGAACCAAAAGGCCTGTAGCGGACTTTGCTGCTTTTGTTTGTTCTATTTCGCCATTCAGTCCACTCACACTCATTTGTTCTTACAACAACTATCACACTCATTTGTTCTTACAACATTCACGCTCGTTTCTTCTTGCAAATAAATAAAAAACTTTTTTTTTCAATGACACGACACCTCTTTATTTTTGAGCTGTCACACCCAAATGTGATATTGTGCTCCCGTTGGACTTGCGAGATTGTTTAACTTACTTGTTTTCTTGTGACCACATTTTAGTGGCTGGTAAAAATCAACGATGTAATACGTGATTTGTCAAAATCACGTATTAGACTGGTTGGTCTGCTATTAGCGGCGATGAACTTACTAACACTACACCAAATGACATCTTTACCCAGGGGTATAGAAAAGTAGTGCGGGCATAGAAAACTATGGGTGAAGTACTATTCTATACCCATAGAGATTGTGTCCTCTCTGCCTAGACATACCATTCTGCTCTATACCCACAGATGAAAATATCCACATGACCACAGGGACTGAATATAAATTTAGACTCAAAGCCCTTCTTGAGCCTTGTCCAATGGGAAAGCATGGTCCATCAGTCATATTGTACACCCACTTTGGCAACCGGTGTGTGACCTATGCAACCGACTGTGCACCACCAAAAAAGCACAGTGATTTTCGGTTGCATATGTCACCCAAAAATCTCGTTTGGTAAACAAAAATGCAACAAAAGAGATACACGGATCTCTGCACATATGTGCAAAGATTGTGCGCATTCTTGAAAACAACTAAAAGTCAAATATTTTCAAATTAATGCGACTGCGACTTTTCATTGTTCTCTCTTCTCAAGCCATCACCACCAGTTATTTCGGACCTCACCATTTTTTTTCTTTGTTTTCTACAAGTCCTTTTCTCTTCAATTGCAAACCATTCAAATCATCACCACCTCAACCTTTTTCTCTACTTAAACTTTTCAATCTCAAATCCATTCAATCTCATTGTGGTGTTGATTCAGACTCAAATCTGACTTCCTCAAAAGACATCATTTCCACCAATTCAACTTTGCTGCCAACAGTGAAGAGCTTGGTCATTGACCATGTTATCATCAATCAAATTGCTTAAAAAATAATTGCAGAAGTTGAACAGGTAGATGATATTGAGAGCAATGAGAGTGATTAAGTTTTTTTTTTGGTTTTTGAACTCAATCAACAAATGACCTTGTTGTTCCAAATGGTAAAAGACACCATTGTGATTTTGCTTTTTATTTGGTTACCAAGCCTTTCTAACAAGCACACTGTTGTGTGGTTTTACATATACATACACGGTGAGAAATTTTCTCACCGTGATGTGAAAGTTGTATTAAATTATTAATGCAACTTTTTTTTGCCAAAATGGGTGGTACATATGTAAAAAGTGTCTGTCAATCTGTGTAAGATTGTGCATACATACTCACATACATTGCTGAACATGGTTGAGGATCTCTTTTAACACCATAGAATTGTATTTTAGGATAAAAATATCAAAAAACAGAAAATTGAGATTCTGCGCACTGTAGCACTGCCTTTGGGTTCCAATACATACAGCTGAGTCAGGGCAAAGAGAATGCTCAATTTCTCAATCCGAAATATCTTACATAGGTTTATCAAAAGCATTTTTTATTGGTATAGAAAAGTACCCTACCAATAGTTTTCTATGCCCACACTACTTTTCTATACCCCTGGGTAAAGATGTCATTTGTTGTAGTGTAATACTAAATAGTGCAAACCTCTACTGTGGCGTGAGTGTCTTTCAAAACACAAAAGATCGTCATTATTGACAAAAGGAAATGGTCAATGGAACAAACACACACACACAGCGACTACCAAACCAACAAGTTTCCCAAAAATTGCGCGCACGTCACACACAGGTGCCTTTGGCAGAGTACCTTCTAACAATGAGCATGAGGAGAATGTAATGAGTGAAATGTCATAGTTGGCGGCACAAATGAACTACCTCAATCTACAACAATGTACAACCTAGTGAGGTTGAGTGAGGTGTTTTCTGGAACACCTCACGGATATAGAAGCGATGCCCAAAAAAATATATCTTGCACTTGTTTCAACCTTATCGTTTCAAACCTGTGATTATATCCCACTCAGCGCGGAAGTGGTCCCGCGCTCGTGGAATGGCTACGTTGTGCCAATTGATCTCGCCTTCTTCGCCCCATGCCTCGAGCCATTGCTTGAATCGGTTCTCGCCGACTAGGTCCACAAAACCCCAGTAGCGGTAAACTGTAGATTTCTCATAATTATAGGTACTTCCAAATTGCTGCTTCCACTTAGGGACCCGAGATCCACGTCCAGGGGAGGACGCATACCATTCATAGAGTGCTGACACTCGCAAGTCTTCGCCTGGCCATTCTCGTAACACAGAGGCGAGCGCGGGTGTTGGTAACGCGGGGGCGAGTTGCGGTGGTTGTAGGGGGGGTAGCGCAGCTGGGGGCGTGGCTAACTCGGGAATGGAAGGCTTCGATTCGGCCTGGGGAAGTTGAACGTGTGGGACGTGAGCTCTACGAAGATTGCATTGAGTTTGTATTTTAAAAATGCTCACCTCTTCCTCTTCTTGGCCCAGATGGGAAAGGAGGGTGGAGGGTACATTGGCTAAAGATGATGATGGCGGTGTCGAGTTCTTATCTTGTGATTTGTCTGAGTCACCTTCACTTTCCGAGTCCTCAAGGAAACATATGGGATCCGAAGACGACCCATACAGGCTGAGTGACGGGTTTGCTTTAAGGGTGGGGGTTTCTTGTTTGACGACAGCGCCTTTGAGGATCGGGGTCGATGTGTGTTCGAGTGCCTTGGGAGGTGTAGGGACCATCGGTTTACCCAACGCAAAGCGTTCCAACGCATCCTGAAGCTCTGCTGTGAGTGCAGAGTGTTGGCTGGGCACACATATCACTAGGTTCTGGACAGTGTTTGTGTATGTATGTTTGAGCGTAACAGGGAGATCACGCTAAGGATCAGAAGATATTTATCATGTCAGGAGTCGTCCTCAATCTGAAATAATAATGCAGTATGCGTACCCAATTTCTGATTGCTTCATCCCAAATGAGAAGACGGTCCTCCCACGTCGCACCGGCAGCGTCTTTCGCCTGGCGAAGCAGAGATGGACAATCGTCCAGAGCAGCCATGGGCCAAGTCTTAAATGAATGAGAGATAATGGGGTTGAGTTGTTGCTGAATAACGCGTGTCCGTCAGCCACGCAATCCACGAATTGGAGCTATTTGACCAGGGGGACTTACATTTTTGGTGACCAGGTGGAGGCTGACAACCTGGCCGTCTTCGGTTAAAGAGGCCGACACTTTTTTATGCACTTGCATCTGAGCCTGCCGAGCTCTCTCAATCACCATTGACGCCTCCGCATCTTCTGGAACAATTCTTCCAGCTCGATGGATACTCTGAGCGCATTGAGGTATGGTCCGGGGCCGCTTAGCTGTTGGTATTTCGGCCGGAGGGGTCGTACGTTTGTGAGGGGGTGGAGGGGATTGATGCAGAGGGTGCGCGAGAGCTGTGACCTTGACAGGATGTTTACCGGTTAAGTCCTTGACTCGATGGACATAGCAATCGCCCGTTCCGTACGCATGGCAGCACTGCGCGGGTAGAACAAAGCAAAAAGGATGAGAGAAGTCAGAGCTGCGCAATTACAAGCGCTGACTTACAGATTTGCAATAGTGCAGGGTACAGCCCGTATGGCCCCATTTCTTGTGCTTTGTGGCGGTGGGACCATGAGCTGCACGAGCACAATCAATGGCAGGAGGACCTCGTTTGTCTGCCATCTTCGCATTTGCAGCCGCCTGGCGTTTACTCTGTCGAGGGACGACCAAACCTCCCTGAAGATTGACAGGGGGTCCATGAGCAGAACGGTCAAAGGGAATGGGGTACGGATGACCGGCGTTGATTAATGCTATCTCGTGGTTGAGCTGATTGAGTTTGAAAGTCCTGAAATAGTGACCCGAATTTGTTGCGCACTGGGACGTGATTCGGAATAAAACAACATGAGTGCAGTGTCCTGAACTAACTCGAAATGAAGTGGGCAGAGTTGACAAGAAAGGAAGAGCTTTACTTTTACTTTGATGTAATCCTCGCCCCCAAAACAATAAACTAGTGATCGATCGTTTGACGGAGGACAGTTTGGACATGAGAGACCAACCAATCCTTCCAATTTGGGTTTTGGCAGATCAGTGTGTGGCGGCACACGTCGGTATTTGTTCCCAATGTAAGGGTTGCCGTCTGAAGATTTGCCTGGCATATTGTATTGTGGCTGTGATTGATTTCGAAGTGGATGGAGTTGAGGGCAGACCAGGTGCCTTTGCGCGGTAACATTCCAGAGGCCGAAATGGTTCCTTTTCAAAGAGATAGATGTGATACAGTCGGTGAAAATTTTTTTGGTGTTTCATCGCGGTGAAAAAATTAAAGGTGAGTAAGGAATGGGAAGAAAAGGCAACACACGTCATTGCTAGGATCTATGGTTTGAGAAAGGTGGGGGATTAGTACAGCTGGCCACGGGGTCGAGCCCCGTTGCGCAGCATCGGTCGGATCATATGAGCAGGTATAGGGATATGCATATATCATGCAATGCTTATACAGAGAGCTGTGTTCCCACGTGGGAAGTCTCACGTGAGTAGTCTCACATAAAATTCGAAAGTCCGATGCTCCCTAGGCATCTTTGTGTAACTCATACAAGATTCTGATTGGGTCCAACAGGTGGAATTGTATATGGGAATAGAAACCATTACATGAGAAAACGTAGCAATGCTAGGCGGAGTTTGATATATGTAGAACAAGCCTTTGTTAAATTTAGGTCATTATTGACATAGTTAAATCCTGGATTCGAGGTTCCCATGCAGGAAATTTTATGGGTGGCTTTACAGGATTTTTATCCCTGTTACACTATGCTGGTTGTGTCCTACCAAAACCATTGATATAAGCAAGTTGGTAATTGAGGATATGCACAAACGTCAGGGAGAACTTATCAAACATTATTTTAAAATTCAGAAAGCCCAGGACAATGGCTTGAACATTTCAATAGATTTGCAGATTAAAATTATAAGAAATCACTAGCAACATTATCTTGCCTGACATCCATATTACGTGATGTAAGGTTTTATTCCCTACCCCATGACACCAAACAAAAGTTGTGGAGTTATGTGTTCAAAGTATTGATATTACCAAGTTGGACATTGAGAATATGGAACAACATCAGGGAGAACTGATCAATCATCATTTTCAAATGCAGAGCTCCCAGGATCATGGCTTGTGAGTGTAAAAGAGTTTCAGATCAAACTCTGAGGAAATCAACAGTATCTTGCCTGAAATCCAGCTTGCAAAAGAATTACTTGCATGTGATTTGAATGGGTTGTACAATTATAATGCACAGAACCACAGAGCTGACATCAGAAACCAATATTCTGGTATGTAAGTTTTTATTGCTCTACCCTACCACATCAAAAAATTGAGCAGTCATTTGTTTTATAGTCTATCAGTCACCAGATTACACCGCGGGAATGATTAAGTTCAAAACCCGATTGAGCAAAGTTGCGGTGTCCAAGTCCACAACTTTGTTCAATCAACAATCTGGTTCACATCTCGTTCACATCTTGTTCACAGGTTTCCCTTGAGTTGTACTCTCCCTCGTACACGATCAAATTTCAATTTGTCTGTACCAAGCTCCTTTCTTTGTTGATCAATCATCTGGATCACAACCAAAGGTCATATTTTCCATCACACCATCCACCAATTCCCTGTCTGTATCTCAAAAGGTCCATCAACTTTGTTGTTGTTTAGCATCAGCAATGAGCGACCTAAAGAACAGTGTCGGGACAATGCTTCTTGCAGCGTGACAAAAGCACTGCAATGAAACCTGGAAATTAAGACCAGAATACATAGTAGCAAGGACAATGCCTGATGACTTGCAAGGGATTCTATGTATGTACTACATATGACCATGTGTTGAGAATAGAATGAGATTGGTGTAGCAGAGGATAGCTCAAGGGAAACCTGTGAACAAGATGTGAACAATATGTGAACAAAATCCGTGATTGAGCAAAGTGGCGGACTCGGACATAGTAGTCGGTACGAAGTATTGAAGAATGGGAATGTGTCGGGAGGAAAACGGGTCGGATAGTGATGTAATTGGATCAAAGCCTCCTCATCCATTCCTCATAGACGTATTCTCAGAAGAACTCATCTCATAATAGTTCTAATGACGTCAACGGAGGAATGGATGAATAGGAGGACAATTCCCTAATTCCCAACTCCCTGTTTGGAATCAGTAATCAACGATTACAATTCCTCCCTTTCATCCATTATCATTATCCTGAAAAGTTTTCCGGTTTTTGAAATTCTTCAGTAGATAAATTTTATTTACCTCCCTCCCACCCTACAAAAATTAATTAAATTGTCCTTTCTACACTTTATAAAAATATATTTTAATAAATATATGTTTCATTCAGTCATGTATCTTTCCTATGTTATAAAAATGTGAACAAAAACAAAAAAAAATTTATTGTAGAGTTATTATCCATACACTATTAAGCTAAAAAATCTTTTTCACTCTATTTTAGTACTAAACACTTGTATCATAAATTTACAGTCCGCCCTCAGAACTCGCATCAGTTGTCTAGTTAGTTTATCTGTGTGGTCCTTATTCTCAGCCAGGCTTAGTTACCACATGCTAATCAAGCCTGCCCTCTGCGGCCGTTTAGCGTAAATCAGATACAACCAGTATCCAAACCGAAAAGAAGACACATTCCCCGCAACTTCACTCAATTGGGTTTTGAACTTAATCACTCCCACGGTGAATTAGAAAGCTTCATTTGCCTTGCAGATTTCTCTTAACATGAACCTTACATTACTGAGGCACTGGAACATTCAATAGAGGAGGGTGTCAACAAAGATGATTTTTTTCAAGTATGTGCTATGTTTCTTCACAGATATTGAAGCCGGGTTCCTATGCTTTCCTAATATGGTCCATATGGTTTACATAGGGACATCAAGAATAAAACTGGATTTCATGTGGGATTTCATGTGGCAACTTTCAAAAGTAGAGAAATATTGTTAATGGTTGGGTTGCACTTTGGTGTGATTTTCCTGGTGTGGAGATCACTGTGTTTGAGTTAAACAAATTATGTATTTGTTCTTTCCATGTTTCCATTGGCCTCATTAATATGGCAATTTAGGTGCCTAGAGAGGAAGTTTTGGAAACATGATGATAAGAACTTGATACATTGTATAAGCAATACAGAGTATACAGTGATGAGAGGAGGAACCAGGATGAGTCATTATTCATTGTTAAGTACAATAATTGGATACGATTGTAGCATACTTTCCCTGTTGCGGGCATGCCCGCATAGTCTCTAGTCAATACAAAGACTAGTACACCTTAGAAAAAGCGGCCATCTAATCAAAAACAAGAATGGGTAGTGACAATAATTTGGAGATAGTATCTTAATGGAGCCAAGCTTTTGCTTATTACCAAGCCTGGGCTTACCGAGCCTAGAGGCCTAAAATTCAGGGCGTGCCCTGGCCGGCTCTGCGAGTTTTTGAGGGCTACTCGGGTCTATCTGAGGGAGGGGATGGCCCCGGGTAGCCCCCGTCACACTCGCACTACAAGAAATATAATATTTTCTGGGCAGAAAATTAAATTATTGATATACAAAAATATTGAGAGGCCAGGAGAAGGGCAAAAAATAAATAAAAATATGCATCTTGTTCCCTGCATTGAGAGCTTCACTCTCCATATTTCTCCGTATTTTTACAGTCCATATTGATAAGTGTACTAACAATAAACCTTGATAATCATCCAATTACAACCTGTAACAAGCACTGAAATTTGGCTGATTAGTGTTTAGAGAAACTTTTGAATTCTGAAAACACCCATAACTTTGTCAAATCTGCCTCAAAACACTTGATTTCAGGTGCATTAGAAAGCTGAACTCCCGTTCTCAAACTTTCATAACATCAATAACTATGTAGCTAGTATGACAAACATTCTATGGATCTGTATGTGCAAATGTATAAAAAAGATGATATCTTTTTTAGCAGACCAGCATGCTGTGTGGTCTTATTATGAACTATTTGGAGGACCATTCCAGCTTGCCAATGCACTCAAAATCGAGCGTTTTGGCCCGGAATTGAAAAAGTTATGAGTTTTCTCAGAAATCAAAAGCTCTAAACACTAATGAGCCAAATTTCAGTGCTTGTTACAGGTTGTAATTGGTTGATAATGAAGGTTTATTGTTAGTACACTTATCAATATGGACTGTAAAAATACGGAAAAATATGGAGAGTGAAGTTCTCAACGCAGGGAACAAGATGCATATTTTTATTTATTTTTTGCCCTTTGCCTGGCCTCTCAATATTTTTGTGTATCAATAATTTAATTTTCTGCCCAGAAAATATTATATTTCTTGTAGTGTCGGGGTCGGGTCAGAGCTCTACTCAAAGGTGATGGTGAAATCAAATTGAGAGATTGAAATGTTTTTGGAAAAAAGTTGATGCTTATCTCAGCAAAGCTCAGCATATTTTTTTGTTCCAATGATGAAAACATAAACAACCTATGGTGGGAGACACCAAAGATAAGAAAAAGCCCAATGAATCTTGAAATTTTACGCGAGCCCGCAGTTCTCAATTTGGTGAGAAGCCGAGAATAATTGTAAGATCACCTCCTCCAGAGCTTCTCAAAAGTAGCTTTTTAGAATGTTTCATCAAACATTACAAGAGCTATGTAAGCTGGGGTATCTTACATGGCAAGCTCATCTCTCTGAATTAAATGAATGCCTCAAATGAAAAGGTCACAAAAGCTATGCGATTGCTCTAGAAAGCTAGTTTTGAGGAGCTCTGGATCAGAGCGTCACCAAAGTGCCCTCGGCTTCTCACCAGTTTGAGAACTGCGGGCTCGCGTAAAATTTCAAGATTATTCGGGCTTTTCCTTATCTTTGGTGTCTCCCACCATATGATGTTGTGTACGCATCAGATTGCTCATTTTGTTCTTCTGAATATCCCCTCCAGGTATACATATATTTAATGCAATGGTACCCGGACGAGGCACAAGGTAGGTTGCCCGGGTCCATGGACTAGCGGGTCCATTCGTCACGCGTCAGAGGAGAACTCATGCCGGTTAGCAGCCTGGTCATGGTTAGTGAAGACCAAACCGTCAGGCCCGTTCCTGACAAACGGCCGTTCCCCTCAGCTTTGGGAAAGATCTGACATGATCAAATAGAGAAGAAGTCTTGAGTTGATATTCATTTGTAGAACATCATCTCGAGATCTTCTTCCCCAGTTTCCTCTATTCGATTCCGTCATTTACATCTTTCCCTCTCTCTCTCACCCTTTCCCTTGTCCGGCTTCTCTTTCATTAGCGCGGCTTTGGATCAAGTCTCCAAGACTTTTCCCTGATTTTTGTGTTTTTAGAAATTATTTCATAGTATATTAGTTAAAATTTATTGTTTTCAATCAAGTAAAATGTCAAAAAGAAAGAATCCGTCAAGCAAAGAAGGGCAAGAAATAGTCAATTTATTAACATCAAATGAAGCAAATAGCAATAACAACACCAGTGAAGCAACTTCAGACAAACAGGCTAATGCCAAAAATGTCGAGAACACTTCTATTAGCAACAACCAGGTTAATACCAATAATGTCTTATTAGGTGAAAAGGAAATATCCGGAGGAAATGAAAACAGTTCCTTAAGTAAGCGATCATTATATTTTGTAATAGGATTCCACTATTTTGAGCCCCCTATCCGTGATCCGTAGCCCCCCTCGGGTAATACCCGGGGGGCGTCAGAATTTTTGGAGCCCTCTTTTCAAAAATAGAGGGCGCCAGAAACTTTTGTAGCCCTCTTTCTAAAATAAGGGGGGCGTCATTTTTTTGGTTTTTTTACATGTTTCCATCCATCCATCCATCCAAATTGTCTCCAAACTTTTTTTCAGCTTTATCAAAAGATTTTGACACGCACTCACTATGGCACAAAGTTCATACATAATGGCATATTAATTTCATGATTCATATCATAGGTGGTGGCATAGAGTGGCATAAGGCATATGTGGACGTATACAACTGAGTCAAACTACAACCGAGTACGTATACGTACAAACAAAAGAAAGAGAAAACAGGCTATTGAAACTTTATACTCGATTGACCCACTTATCCAATTGATGTTGATAATGTTCGATCCACTGTGGTATTTTGCTGTTGAGAATTGCCTCCGAAAGTAGCTGACCGTATATTGCAGGGAAGGGAACTTCTTTCACATTTGTTTCGAGCGTTACAAAATGATTGCCATTGAGGAAGGCAAGTATGATGGGATCATAATTGTTTGGTGGTGTCCGATAAGGAAAATACGTGTAGCAGTTGACCACATTAGGATCAAATACAATGACCGGACGGTTGTAAACACTTGCAATAACGTATCCCAAGTACGGCATGCGCAACCAGAATTCCTGGCTACAAGTATAGCCTTGAGGTCCAAGTCTTACAAGGAGGTCTTCAATCACCTCTGTGGCAAAAGTTTTGACCACTCGACTCTTCACTCGCTTGGTCTGCATTCCAGGGGCAGTAGATATAAGCCGTTCATGGGCGTCCCGAAATGAAATGAGCTCCTCACAAAGAGCGCTTCGCACCGAAACATATGAATCCTCATGATATATATTGATAGCTGCAGCGATGGCGTAGTAACCACAGTTACCGTAAGCTGGTGGATTGTACACTGATTTGATAAAGGGGATGATCATATGAGGTAATTTCTTCAACAACTTCCGTTCTTCTGGCCCGATCTTGTGAGGAGAGATGTTTTTGGAACTCGAAGCGCCTGTAGATTTGGAAGTTGAAACCTTATCTTGAGTAGCTATATCCTGAATATCATTTTTGACTATTTCAAAAGGTTCATCTGGCATTGGAAACACTACTGATCCAAACGCTCGGCTGCCTTCAAGGGTTTCTCGGACCTTAGGATCGTCTCGTTTCAAATTTAAATCTTCACTAATCAAGCTAAGAGAAAGTTCAGGAATAAGAACTTGTCGGACAAATAAATCCGGAGTGAGCGGAGCTGATTTTTGTGAAGTGAGATGAATATCGGACTTTGGATCCAAGAGGAATAGTGATTTGAGGGTTCGAACAATGATTTCAAACCCCTGATAACCATAACTGACAAAGTCATTCAGAAAACATATCAGCACACGAAGTAGAAGACAACAGTGAGAGTAGACTAACTATCCAGGTTGTTCTACTTCGAAGTGAGCCATCTCTGCAGGAACCATACGGTGACCTTTTCCCTTGAATTTTTGCTTCGTGTCTAAGAAGTAAGAGGAGGATTCTTTTGTTTTCACTATGTAACTCAGAGTAGTGCTATGGTTTCTGATGCGACTATGAAAGAAACTTAGTTAGTTTGCAATTACAAAGGTCGGTTTATACTGATTTGTTTGAATGAACAAACCCTTCTAAAGCACCAAAGTCAATGCTCGTAGGCCATCCCTTGCTAACTCCAAGTGGGATGATTTGTAGTTCGGCTTCATGTAAATGACAAAAGTCCGCCGTTTGGGTAAACTTTGGGCCAAAAAAGCAAAAGAATGAAGTCAACACGTCAACAACAACCAAAATCTATGAAGACAAAGATTACTGACCGGAAGAGACATAGCGCCTGGACGTCCTATTCCCTTGCTAATGTTCGGCATGGCAAGTAGCTTAGCTTTCAACAAAGTCAGTTTGTTTGAAGGATGCTCAGGGAGAGGTTCATCGCAAAATGGGCACAAGTTTTTCTTCAAGTTCTGATTCTGATTCAGAGGATGAATTGCCTTCATCTTGCTCTGATTCAACATAGTTCTCGAGTTCGGACTCTGAAGAAGTTTCTGTAAGATTTTCAGAGACGTCTGATTCCAAAACCGAGGTCTTGAGAATGTGTGAGGCGTCTGAATCGGAAGTTGATGGCTTGAGAAGAGCTTTCTTGGTTTTGGCAACTTTGCCGCGTTTTGAATGAGAGGCAGAGGGGGTAGGAGCACTGGATTGAACCTGCGACAGCCGAAGGGGGCATGTGGTGATTTTGTGACCTCCAGTTGAACAAAAGCTACATTTCCCAACACGAGGTTTCTTAGCGGCTTCTTTGGCCTCAAATGATGATATCCATCGGCCTTGTTGAGATTCAGCCGGTCTTTTCTGATTAGCTTTTGGGCGTCCTCGGTTGTTTAGTTTGACTTCGGCGTTCAGGATGGGCACCAGGGAATAACGACTAGATTTGAGTAGGGACAACTCGGAAAACACTTTACAAAGTGTGTGTTCAGGAAGTTGCAAAAGGAGATTGAACTTGGATCTTGCAGCAGCAATTAAGGCTTCGTGGTTGGCGGGTGGAACATCCATGTCAAGCTTCCATTGTGAATGAATTGAATCGGGAGATATATAATCGTGGTTGTCTCGAGCAATTGCCAGTTCGTGAGAACACGGAATGCCCCAAGAGCCTCGAAACGTGTGAGAGCAAGTTGAGTTGAGCGAGTCTGGTAATAATTCGTATTGAGACTTCAATTTCTTGAGTGCAAAGTGAGATACTACTCCATTTAATTGTTTGAAGAAAACTGGAACTCCTTCAAGGGTTTTGGTCCTTTCAATTCCTACCAATACGTTGATCTCTGTCATTTGATGGTCCTCGAATCGCATAAAAGACTGAAAACAAGTGACAAAGTCATTGTTCCGCCCGTCGAGGAATCGTTTAGCACAATAGTGACTTCCTTTGACACGAGAAGTAGACGAGTTACCGAAATGAGGGGTTTTTGAAGTGAATAGAGTTACAAACTTTTCTGTGCGATTCAGCCAAGTATTTTCAAGGTAGCTGAATACATTATGAGCTTTGCCAATCTTAGCCACGGCTTCGAGGTTGGCATCGTACTCTTCAGTTGTTTTGGAGGCAACAAACGCATTCCAGACCTTCATAAAAGCAGTCCATTTGGGTTCTGTAAATTTACTTTTACAGTTTTTCGCTATGTTTGTGTTGATATGCCAGACACACAAGATGTGTGCTGCCTCAGGAAAAACCGTACCGATAGCGTTGATGAGAGCCTGTTCTGCGTCAGTCGAAAAAGTTTTGGGTAACTCGACTGTTGAGTTTTCGTCTTCATTCTGAAATATTATCTCCTTCAACTGAGTCAAGGCCCATTCATATTGAGGTTCCTTCTCACTACTCATGAAACACATGGCCACAGTGAATGACTTGTGAGTGTTTGTTGTCCCAACAATATGTAACAGAGGTAGATTAAATCGATTTGTTTTGTAGGTGCAGTCCAGACTGAGGACGGTAGGAAATCTGCGAGCTAGACGAATCGCCGAGGGACTGGCAAAAAATAAATTTTGAAGTGTTCCATCCGCTGAGGTGAGTGTACGATGCGCCCAATGACTAGCGGATATGAGATCAAAAAGTCCCTGGACTGGAGTGCGTCCATTAAGCCACTTATCCCGAAACCAAGCTCGTACATTGTGTATGTCGCGGAGAAGTGGACGAGATCCTGGATCAACGTCGATCAAATTTTGGATTTGACCAGCTCGGCAGCCAGTAGATGATAAAAGATTGATCTTATGAAGCGTTTCGGGTGGGAAGCGACGATAGATGGCTAAGTTGTGGGGTTCGTCAAAGGGAGGGTGGTTGTGACCGTGTTTGCTTGTATCATTGTGATCGTGGGTTACAACCCATCAGTCAACACGTTGGCGGTAGTTGAGTGAAACTTCAAATAGACATCCGGTTTTCTTCGAAGAGGTTGTACGTTTGGTTGCTTTTGATTTGACTCGGTTGCCAAGTGCACATCTGAGATAGATTCGAATTGTGTGATTATGTTTGGTCTTGTGACTCTTGATAGCCAAAGCGTAACCTTGATGTCGCGCGACGGCATTCAGATACATGACTCCATTCTCCATTTCAATGAAGTTCTTCCCGATTTTGGGTGATAGAAGCAAGCGAACGGGTGTTTGACCTGCAAGGCATTCAAAATATGTCATGTCAGTATTTTGAACTAAGTTTTCGATGGTATGATTATAAGAGACTGGTTCAACATACCAATGGCAGGCCAGTCGTCGTCTCTCTCAGTAGGATTTTGAGCTAAAGGATCCGCATCGTCTTCTGCGTTGTTAATAATAAGTGTAGGTTGTGTAATAGCAATTTGATTCGGGTTGTGGTTGTTTGCATCAATGACCGGAATGTTGTTTGAAGTCACAACTGGTGCGATTGTAGGAGTAGGATTTGGGTAATTTGTATTGTTGTTTGGGGTCAAGACTGATGGATTGATGGAAGATTTGGTGGTTGAATTGACTAACATAGAAGAATCGGTTGAATCTGAGGTACTAGCAGAAGCAGAGTTAATGGGGCTGTTCAAGTTAATCGAGGGACTGGCTTCTTCGAGAGTTGAAATACGTTGACCACTGAAGTTGTGTGACTTGACAGGAGGGTAGTTATGGGATGACGATACATTTAAAGATGGCATTTGGGGATATGCAGTTTGGTGCCACTGAGGCTCGAAACAATGGGGTCCAGGATGATGTGACGGAGCAGTAATGGGATGATACATGAAGGGAGTGTTCGCATCATGCGGAGCTGTTAGTTGATTAACATCTCCATGCGCAAACATCGAGCGATGATAAGGAAACGGTGGATAAGGGATTCCGGGAGGAGGGTACCAATAGGAATTGGGGAATTGATGGTGAGGGTGAGGTTGAGCGTTTGTATAACTACTTGGAGGTGGTATAAATGGGGGAATGTTGATCAAGGACGGGTGATGTTGTGTGGGGTAGGGATTAATGGGATGGTTGTTAAACGGGTGATCCACTCCCGAAGTTGAATTTTTCGGAAGTGGGGGAGGTGGGGTTTGGTTGGACATGTCAGAGTTTCAACCCTTGACGTACCGTGCAAGGTGCTTTGATGTTGTATACGTGTGGTATTACAGCTGTTTCAAAAACAAAACTGGTTGTCGTTTTTTTTTTTTTTTTCATATCCGCGGTTTTGAATCTAGCAGAAAAACCGCGCAAAAGGCTGATGACAGCTGATTACGTGGCATGAGGTTCAATCCTGTTGGACCCTGTTGAATCACATTGCAAGCTTGAAGCCAGCGCCACGTTTGTCCACAACACAATTGAGCCATCCTCAACATGCCTGCTGATCGGAATTCACGGCCTTTTCAAAGTTTCAATCAATCACTCCCATATCAAAGAACCACTAATTTCAACACAGCTCAACAGTCTCGTGGTTCTTATAGCGGTACATCCTCAAGCTTCTTCCACCCGGCTCAAGATTTGACTCAAGAAGCACCAATCCTACATGCACCGGGGCATTTTCCTTATCAACGTTTCAGCCAAACTGGCCCAATCACATTTCCAACATCACAACCATCAACCTCTATTTCTTCCTATCCACAGAGATCAAGTCGGCCATGAATTCACGTTCTTGATCTGAGAATACGAGGGGACGACCACGTTTCTCATATTCTGATGCACTGCGAACCACGGCTAGAGTTGATTCGTATAGTTTTTGCCATTGGGTGAGGGTGTCCACATGTACTGCAGATCGCAGATGGCGTTTGACGGCTGCTCGACTCATACCTTCGGACAATAAAGTAATCGCCTGCACTTTGATGTCGGCGCTGTATCGAGGCATTCTTGTTGTTTTTGTTTCGTGAGATGTGGTGAGGTGGATCTGGCAAGATGGGGGCTTGGACAAGGTGCATGCGAATAGAATTTGGATACATATTTGCTCCCGATTGGGAGAATTAGCCCAATCAGGTCAAATAAATTGACCGCGGATATGAAAAAAAAAAGAAAAAAACAACGACA
Source organism: Melampsora larici-populina 98AG31 (assembly GCF_000204055.1). Taxonomy (NCBI): domain Eukaryota; kingdom Fungi; phylum Basidiomycota; class Pucciniomycetes; order Pucciniales; family Melampsoraceae; genus Melampsora; species Melampsora laricis-populina. The sequence continues at coordinate 969,291 of NW_006768787.1, forward strand.
ACCAGTTTTGTTTTCGAAACAGCTGTAGTTGAGTTGAAGGAAGGTTGATGCCTTGTTGATTTGAAGTAAACACAAAGTTTGAGTGAAGATGAAGAGATCAAGGACACAGTTGAAGAAGGGGGGAAGGGGAAATTGGAAGAGCAGTGCTACCTCACTCGCCTGTTCATGTCTGTGCGTGATTTCCGTGCGTCCGGATTGAGGTAAGTGTCAAACTGTTGATGGATGGATGGATGGATGCTGTAGCCCCCCTTTGGTGCCCCTTTCTTACCAAAGGGGTACCAAAGCGGGCAAACAGTGGTAAACAGGGCTATTGTTTGGGAAGGTGCCCTCAAAAGTAGCCCAAAGGGGCTGCATTATGGGAAGGTACCCTTGTGTGTAGCCCTCAGGTAGCCCCCAAGGTCTGAGTCTGCTAATTTCTGGCGTGTGATGTTCGGGTTTCCATCGGGTCAGTTGGGTATGCCCCAAATACAGGGGGGCTACGGGTCATCGCTAGGGGGGCTCAAAATAGTGGAATCCATGAAAAATGCAATTTCATCTTTATCACGATTGCCATCAAATGAAGAAATAGCAAAAATAGATTTGAATTTATTAAAACCTAACGAATCAATCCCGATTGTACAAACGTCAATCAAAGTTGTAGAAAATGGTTTTACTTTTAAAGAAGGTGCATCAACAGGATCTGATAGCAATGTTGGACTGACTCCATTTTTCGAGAAAAATATCAAAGAACTTAAATTACCAGTACCACTAACTATTTTTAATGAAGATTGGCAAGAAGAGGCCTGGCAATATCATGCGGAAAAGAAAGTAAAAAGCAATGACTCAACTAAGGCTCAGAATCTTTATTCAGGATTGCCATATCCCCATGAATTCTCACAAACCTACATGACTTGGACGATCAATTATCAAAATTTCATCAAAGCAATTTGTTATAAATTTAAATATGTGAAGCTAGCTGAATGGTTGGAATTGCATAAAGAAAACGTTGAAAGCATCAGAGAGACTGAATGCTTGATGGTCGCGTTTAGATACGATTTGAAGATTTGATCGTTATTATTTACTGAAAAGGTGGTTTATGAAGATGGAACAAACGGTCCTATCAACATATCAAAATTAAGAAATGACATTAAAGAAATTTGTTTTGCAAAGGCTAGGAAATGTGATGAATTAACTTTTAAAGACAATCCATATGCAGAAGGAGGTGAAAGGCTCGATTGGGACCACAACACCGGTGCGCCTAAGAGTAGACAATCAATATCAAGAAATTCTTCCTTTAATAGTAATTCTAGTTATAATCAAAACAACAACAATTATATGAACCAATCTGGAAGTAAAGTTTTCCAAAATTCTTACAACAAACAACCACAATCAAATTCAAATCCAAATGTACAATTTGATGGGAAGAAGAGAAAAGGATATCATGGAAACCACTTTGATCCTAATTATGTAAGGAAAGCTAAAGGGGTGGAAGGACCTACCGCGAGCACTAGCAAACAGTAGGTTTATAATCTTTTAAGATTATTCGCTTAGTTTTTCAATTCTCCTTTTCCTTTCCAGAGACATTGATAAGAAAACTGTACAATTTTATCTTGCCTCTCTATGTATCCTGATCAATCGCATTGTGTATCTCTAGATTTTTGTGGATTGAGAATGATTCTAATTTGTTTTGAAATTTATGTTTTGATTTGTTTGTGAATGATTAGTGCCAATGATAGAAACAATGTACAAGTTGAATTTAATAGAATAATTTCAAACCGAATGCCCCAAAAGAGAGTTTCAAAAATTGAGATCATACCAAAGAAATGGCCGACTGAAATTAAGTGTGAGATGAATATAGATGAGTGGAGGAAAGCGCTTAGAAAGGCTAGCTTAATAGACAAATTCAAGGATGTTTTACATGGTTTCGAATTCGGATTCGATCAAGGCATACCTCAGCATCGGGTTTTAGATCTGCCTTTCTACACTCCGAACAATCATTCATCTTCAGAATTAGCGGCAGAAAAAATTCTTAAAAGTATGAAACAAGAAATCGAAAAGAAGAGGATGTTTGGACCATACACTCATGAGGAGGTAATGAAGGTGTTCTTGTTCTTTAGAACAAACCCTTTGGGAGCTGTAGTTAATGGAGACGGGTCAACCAGACCCATTAACGACTTATCCTATCCTAGGAACGACCCTCAAATTCGTTCTGTCAATTCTTTTGTCAACGCTGAAGATTTTAAAACAACGTGGGATGATTTTAACAAAGTTGCAAAACTCTTCAAACTGTCAAAAGAACTATTTTTACTCGCCTTGTTCCATTGGGAAAAGGCTAACCCTAAGATCCCAACCTTGATGGAACAATGGAAATACTTGATGGTTTTAAGCACAACTGGTGAAATATTCCTAGATACTAGGATTACTTTTGGAGGAGTTGCAGGTTGTGGATCTTTTGGTAGACCAGCAGATGCTTGGAAAAGAATCATGATTTCGGAATTTGATTTAGTAACAGTATTTCGTTGGGTTGATGACAACCTATTTGTAAAAAGGTTAGGATCGTCAACAGATATGATGGATATAGTCAAACGATCACAGCAACTAGGTGTCTTAACAAACGAGAAGAAATGCTCCAAGTTCCAGTACAAACAGAAATTTATCGGATTTGTCTGGGACGGATTTCATAAGACCGTCAAGCTAACAGAAGAAAAACTGGCTATACAGATCGCACAAATTGAAGAATTCCTTGCGCCAAATGCAACATGGAACTACAATCAGGTTGATGTTGTTGTAGGGAGGCTGTGTCACGTGTCATATCTTCTACCACAATTGAAATGTTATCTTTGTAGTTTGTATGGATGGAAAGCGAGATGGGTTCATCATCAGGCGAAGCAACATCTACCTGAGGATGTGTTGGAAGACGTATCCTTTTGGCTGTCGACGCTGAAATCTTTTAAGAATTTACGATTGATCGCAACACCAGACCCAATCGAGATAAATTGGGTAGGGGATGCCTCGGATTGGGGCATCGGAGTTCTGATTGGTGTTAAATGGATCCAGTTCGAAGCCGATGAAAACTGGAGAAACTCAGGCAAACACCCTAGAACGATTGCTTGGTTGGAAACCGTCGCAATACAATTAGGACTCCTGATGGCAATGAAATTAGGTTATGGTAGAGGAAAGAATTTGATCGTTTGGACAGATAATACGACCAGTCAAGCCGCAGTAACCAAAAGGAAATCAAGAGATAAAGAGGTTAACGCTGAGTGGAAAATTATACAGCAAATCTTGATTGATCATCAAATAGACCTTGATCTGAGAAGAGTTGTCTCTGAAGATAACTTGTCTGATAAGCTATCTAGAGGCAGTAGGGATATCGAACTCCCAGATGGGAGCGTTAAGAAACACGACTTAAAAGATCTTGTGACACTTGACATGCCCGAGGATTTGTTAGGCATTTTATTTCCTGTGGTCACACCCTGATGTTTCAGCTTTGGTGATTTGTAGTTTGCTCTCATCGCTTCTATTTGTTTAGGACATATCCATTCGACGTCTTTCTTGCTTCAGTTTAGATAGATTACGTAATCTGTATTCTTAGCAACTTTTTCTTTTTGGAGATTAGCTGAGCATGGAAATGAAATATTTAATATTGGTCTTGACGCGACGCTGACCTGAAGTAGGCCTGATACAGTTGTGAGACAAGTACCAACGTTTTAATCATTTGTTTCGGCTTTCCCACAGAGTCACTACTTCACTCAAGAATAGGAATCATCGCCTTCACAATACGACATGTCTTCATCAATCCGTTTAGAAACCGTGGCAGCTTTCTTGTCCGGAGTTCATCCGCCCTCTTACCCCAGTTCGCTCCAGCTACACCTGTTGCACGGTTGGAAGATCAGCACTTTACGAAGCTATAACGGAGCCGTGAAGAAGTTCTATACCTTCTAGAACAAATCAAACTCTAGGCCCTTTAGTTTGTCTGCGACCCCAAATGACATCTACTGGTTTTGCTGGTGGGCCGGACGAGTAGACGGTGAACTCACCAATCACGACATCTCGTCGAAAACTTTGGCCAACTACCTTTCGGGATTGAAGGCCTGGCATCTATATCATGACCTGCCTTACCCTCATACTACCACAGAGAGGGTAGCAGTCATGTTACGAGCGTCCGCACGCGCTGACTCCCTCGTACCTCAGAAACCGGCCAAACCGGCTGTCATGTTGGAACACATCCTGATGTTGTATATGAAATTGGCGAACGGGTCACGGGCAGACTCTGCCGTTCTAGACGTAGCAATCTGCGCATTTTGGGGTCTCGCTCGTTTGGGAGAGCTGACTTATGACTTCCGCGTCGGCAAGCCTGCCTGGCTTAACTCGGTACTCTGTACTGACATTTTGCAGTCACCGTCAACACAAGGAACCATCACACTAGCGGTGCGCGGAGCGAAGACAGCGAAGGCCGGCCAACCACAACCCATCCTGTTGAACGCGCAGCCAAACATGCTCTGTCTGGTGGCGGCCATACATCGAAGATTAGCATCAGCTGTTGAACCGAGCAACTCCCTCTTTGGCTATTTTGAAGGCGACGTCCGTATTAACCTCACAAGGACTGCCGTTGTTCGGAGATGTAAGCAGATATGGGACGCTGAAGGTCTCACAACTTTATCGGGTCACTCGTTTCGCGTTGGAGGCGCGTCTTTGAGAAACGCCCTGGGCGTGGATCATTCCGACATCCAACGTTTAGGCCGCTGGACATCCGATTGTTACCTGATATATCTCAGGGAATATTCGGCTGAGGAGTTGCGACGCGCATCCTCAATCATCTCTTTGATCAACAATTCTCGTTGAACAGATGTACGCTGCGGGTACTAAGAGTACGTCCTTTCGTCAGTGTCTTTCACACAGTGCGGGGGTTCGCGCGAGGCTCAGGCTTTGCGAAAACACTGAGTGTTGGGCTAAGCGCTAACCCCCTTCTGTGCTTAAGTCCCCGTCGTCTGTGACGCACTCTGATGTCAGTACCTTTCATTTTTCGTCTCCAATTTTAGGAAACTCTGGATCCCACTCTCGTTTACCAGGATCCTATGGCGGTGCTCAGATATGTCGATGACTACCTCTCCCTGGAGGTTTCACAAACCCTGGCTACCCCCTCTCCGAGTTTTGTCCTAGAGACGCCGAATGATAGGCACCTCCCCCCATACACGTGATCTACTGTTCACGCGTACATCTTAGTGTAAAACAGTCTTAATTGTAACAAAAGATAGTTACCCATAATTAGTAGTAAAATGCAATTCAATTATGATTCCTTTTGTTCAAACTTCCTAGAGCTTCGAAATGAAGCTCACACGTCCAAAGCCCAGCGCCACTCAAGACCCAACAAGGGATTTTTTTTTTTTTTTTTTTTTTTTTTTATATTGCTTTAAGTGTCATTAGAGCCGTTAGGCTATTAGACACTGCATATATTTCCAGCACCGGTAAAACCCCCTCTGGCTGTGTCAGGGGGAAAGGTTGCTGTTGGCTGTTTCATCTAGTATACAATATGTAATGGAGTAACAATTTTTAGCGCTAAAGGATGGTGATTGAGAGATTATTCTCTCGGTGGTTGCCTGCCTGGAGGCAGAGGTTCATCTGTGATTGTGGCCCAATTCCAGCGGCTTTTAAACCGCCAGGTGTTATTGCAGTACTCTGCAATGGCTTTGAAAGCTACGGGTTTGTTGAGTATTGATGTATTGAGTTGTAATTCTAGGGCTTTGAGGTCTTGTTCTAGTTTCTTGCGCTCATTGTTGAATCTGTTGCATATAAGTAAATAATGCTCGACTGTTTCAATACCTTCTTGGCAATCGCAGCTTGGGTCTTGTGCCTGTGCAAATTTGGAGAGATAGTGGTTCAGGTGGACGTGCCCTGACCTGAGCTGTGTGATAATTCCTATTGAGTGTTTTTGAAGTTCTGTGATATGTTGTAGGTGAGATTTTTGTTGTGGTTTGTGACCTAGTCGCTTTAGGTCGTTGGGGTCGGTGATCTCTGAGTTTTTTGTTTGCCATTCTTTGATGGCTGATATAAAGCTTTGATGCGTTGGGGGTAACTCGGAAAGTGCTTGGTAGTTTTGTTTTTGCTTTCTTGTTGGCGATTTGGTCTACTCGTTCGTTGCCGTAACACCCGCGTGACCTGGGCACCAGCGGATATTTACGCGCATGTTGGGGAAGGCTGCAAATAAGTAATTCAGACGTTTGTAAGTTTCTTTTCTATCCTCAAGGGAGGTGATGGGGAGCTTGTTAGAGCGTAGGTCTTTGATAACCCCTTGGTTATCAAGTAGAATAGTTGTCCGCCTTGTGTGTATCGAGGCAGTGCTTAAGGCGATGGATAGTCCCATTTGGACTCCTTTGTATTCAGCTTGGTAGATGCCATGGGTCCTCGCGGGTCCTAGGTGTTCGGCGTGTGATTTGTTGGTGTTTTTGCACCAGGCAGCGGCTGCCGTAGTGCGTTTTGGGATCCTGGAGCCGTCTGTAAAGATGACAACGTGTTCAATCGTGGCGGTGAGTTTGTTGGCTTCAATCTTTGCTGTTGTTTCATTCTCTTGAATGATGGTCGAGTAATTTGTTGGACGTGTCAATATGTCGCTAGGGTCGAGTGGGATCTGAAGAATGAATTCCTCCAGTTCTTTGCTGATGGTGTGTTGAAAGAACCGATGAAACGGGTTATGGTGGCATTTTGGGTTGGAATTTTGTGCCTGTTTGACGAAATCGTGAATGGGGGAATGAGAGGGCTTTGTCAGTGCATTCGCCATGAAGTTCATGATCTTGCTTTGAAGCCTGATTTTTGTTGGCGTGAGATTAGCATCATGCGTTAAGAAGACGGTCGGGGTTGTTGGTAGTGCTCCCAACGCTGCCCGTGCGCATATGTTGTCAATGGTTGTCAGGTCTTTGGTGAAGTATTGTGGCGGTTCAAACGGCAGCCAAGCGGCTAGTCCGTAGTCGAGTGCTGTGTGTATAGTTGTGGTGATGAGCGTGTGCATGAGCTTTGGAGATATACCCCACTCAGACTTCGAGAGCGTGGTTAAGAAACCGGCTTGTTGGCGTCCTTTTGCAATGACGGCTCGCCTGTGTTGGGAAAAGGAAAGTTTATCATCAATGATAATACCCAGCCATTTAGCTTTTTTCTCTGGTGAGATGTTTCTTCGGTCAACAAAGCTAATAGTAGGGGGATCTTCTACTTCCTTTGGGCTGAATATTATCCAAAAAGTTTTCTTGACATTGAAAATGGCTCCGTGGTCTTGTGCCCAGACGTTCTGTCGGTACGCTAGCATTTGCATTTGAGACTTCAGTTGGTGTTTGTCGTTTGCCGTGGTCAGAAGGACTACGTCGTCGATGAATCCTAGTGCTGTGGCGTTATCAATATTGTCAGTAATCTCTAGTAGTCCATTGTTGTACAATAAATAGAGAAGAGGCGATAGTGGTGATCCCTGCGGTAGGCCGTGGGTGAGTTCAAAAGGTTTTGAGTCGAAACCGTTGAAGGAGAGGGTTGTTGTGCGGTTTTCGAGGAAGTTGTGGAGTAAGTTGATGGTCTGGCTATGGAAGCCCTTTTTCTCGAGGATGGTCATTAACCTGGGGTGGTGGACAGAAGGGAATGCGGATTTCACGTCAGCAAAAAGCGCACCCACTACTTTACCTTTTGTCCACTCTTTTTTGATCCATGAGACTAGGTGTGTTAACACTTCATGGCCTGATTTATTGGGTCGTCCACCATAGTGGCCTTCGTGGAGTAGCCTCTTCTTTTCTACCTGTTCAGAGAGGTGTTTTGTGAGTAATTTTTCGTAGAGCTTACTTAACGTGAGCAGTAAGGCAATTGGTCTGTAAGCTGATGCTGCCGTGTAGTCGGGTTTGCCTGGTTTGGGGAGCATAACGGTGCGTGCTTGTTTCCATGCTGCAGGTATTAGGCCGGTCTCTGTGATTTGTAGGAAAAGGATTCTAATGTGATTTTTAGCTTTCACCCAAATTCTTTTCCATACCCAGTTTGGTATCAAATCTGCTCCTGGCGCTTTGAGTGGTGGAACACTCATCACTACTGATTTAATGTTTTTGTCCGTGAGGTAGCTGAAGAAGTCGGGCATGGTCGGTTCTGTGAGGCGAGATGTTGTTTCTACCGGGAATTGGATTTTCTCCGATTCCTGGATCCTGCACGGCGCGGTGGCCACGCAAGTTGTTCGAAAGAGTATCTCTGCCTTCTCTTCATTGGTTGAGCAGATCTCTCCTGAGTTTGATATCAAGGTTTTGACTAGCGATGATGGTTGTCTACCTGAAGCAAACTTTTTTGCCTGAAAAAGTGTCTCATGTGTCAGTGTGGAGAGATACGTTTTCCAGCTGTCCTCTTTCATTTTGTCTACTGTTTTGTTGAAAAGATTCCTGGCCTTTCTATATTCTTGTTTGTTTTCGTCCGTTTTTTCTGTTTTGAATTGTCGGTGTAGGCGTTTTGCATCTTTTCTCAGTGGGTCGAGGATTTCGGGCCTCCACCAGTGTTTGTGTTTGCCTGGTGGGGGCCTGTTGGGTGAGTTGTTGTTTAGAGCCGTTATTATGGCTTCTCGTAAGTTTGTGTCGAATGTGTTGATTTCTTCTTGGGTTGTTAGTTTCTCTATTTTTGGGAGAGTCATGGTTAGTTTGTTAAGCAGGTCAGGTGTAGCCACCTTGTTCCAGTTTTTCCTGCGCTGTGGTTGCTGATTGTTAATTTTTTGGTCGTGATTTTTTGTCGTGAAGGAGGTGATAATGGACTGGTGATCCGAGAAATGATTTGTATGGTCATCTGTATCAATAAAGCATGTTTGGATGACATCGTCGAGTTGTTCATTAACCCAGACGAGATCAATGGTCCTTTTGTGGTGGTCGAGTTTAAGCCGTAAGTTGGTTCGCCTATTGGGGATCTTAGGCTGAGGTCCCATTTGGACATCATTTCAATAAGATCGTCAGCTGATTTGTCATTAGTTGTGCTGTGCAGGGGATTCCAGACTGGGGAGTGGAGATTCGCGTCGGTAACTACAATTGTTGGGAGTAGTTGTAGTTCTAGGGGTAGGCCTCGCATCATCTCGTCCCATGCTTGGAATCCGGAAAATGTGTTTGGTGCATTGTATACATTTGAGATGAGTAAAGTGAAGTTATCAATAGTTATGGTGCACGCTGATATGTCGCGTGAAGGTGTGGTGATTGGATTGAGGGCCGCTTGGAGGTCACGTCTTATATAAATGCATGATCTTGGCCGTGATTGTTCGTTTAGTGCTGCGGGTGTGGGGCTGATTAATGTCCAGTTGGTTTGATTTGGCGGTAGGTAGTCTTTTTTATTTACATGGGGTTCCTGAAGTGCTATGATGGAGAATTCATTAGTAAGATTATGGTTCAATAGGGAGTGGATTACATTTTGTGAGCAATGGCAGTTCAATTGAAGTATTGCTGATGTGTCTTTTGATGTTATAATTTCGCGCAGACGTTGTTCTATCATTTAGATAGGTTCATGTCGTTGCTTTCTAAGATTACGATCTTGGGTGATCCGCTAGGGTTGTGTGGTGGGAGGCTTTCTGCTATCCTCGTGGGGCAGGATGGGCTGAATGGGTGGTGTATGATGTCGGCCGGGTTTGAAGCAAAGAAAGCTTTGAGGTTAGTGTTAGGTTCAAGCATAACTTTCTTTCTAGCACAAGCCGTGCATTTCATCTCAGTCTTCCCCTTTTGGGGGCACGTGTGTGAATGATGTTTGTCCCCGCAGAAGGGGCAGATGGGATCATTTGGGCATGAAGGCGCTGTGTGTCCTGGCTTTTGACAATTGTAGCATCGTCTCGGAGGTGGACCACTCCTGAGGGTGAGGTGCTTACCGCGCCCATGCCATATCTTGTCGGTGATACATCGTTTTACCTGTTCTTCGGTTTTTAAACCTATTAAGATTGATGAGTGCCTTTTATTAGGGTCTTCTAAGGCTTTGGGATTGAGCCATCTGACAAAAAGCATATCTTTGAGGAGGTCTCCATTACATATTTGGAGTTCTTTGCGGTGATCTTCAATGTTCGGATCAAACGTTGTGGGTATGCCATTTACGATAATTTCATGACGTTCTTCTTTCATTTTGAGCGTTCTGGAGAAGCCCTGTACCCATGTGCGGGGGAGTTCTTTTACCTTGGATGCGTGAGCAGCGGTCTCAAAGATGATATCAATGTCATTCGACGGGTGTCGTCGTACACTTTTGATTTCAATAGTCGATTCTTCGTCCGGCTTCATCTTGATGTTATACGCTTTGAACGCTACAGTAAGCGCTTGAATGAGCTTGGCATTGGAAAGGCCTGGATGTGTGATCTCTGATCCAGGCTCATGGACCAACGTTATAATGTTGGTTGCTTTGGGTTTTGGTGCCATCTTTGGCGCTTGTGGTTTAGCCGAGTTGGTTTTTTGGCTGGTTGCTGTGTTTTGTGGGGCATGTTTTGACGCCGCGAGCGCATAAGAAGGGATTGTGGGTCCTTTCTTTTGTTGCAGACTTTCTACTGCCGATGTGAGGAGCGCCATTTGCTCTGAAAGCGCCTCCAGTTTGTCATCTGTAGCTTTGCCCTTAAATATGATGGGACGGCTCTTCTGATCAGAACCGGTGAGCGCATCCGGCGTGGTAAAGTTACGTCGAGCATCCTCGAACATAACTTGATCGTAGACAGCTCCTGTTAATACCAGGATGTCTGCCGCCGTTCCGACATCAATCAATGTCTTCTGGGCCTGTTTTGACTTGTTCGCAAGCGGTAAACCGGCTTTAGCGACTTCCAGGAGCTTACTAACCAGCTCCTTGAGAGTTCGGTTTTCTGCTCCGCCTGGGAAAAGATTCTGCATGCGGTTCGTCCTAGGACTCCCCGTTAACTCAGACGCTTGGTCTGCTGCGATTGTGCCAGGCGTGTCCGTCCTGGATCTCTTCTTGGCGAAGTTTCCTAAGTCCGATGATTGGATGGAGAGTGTTTGAGATACGTTTTGACAGACACTAGCTTTGGTAGCTTTGTCAAAAACGAGAGGGGGGATAGTCGATCTAGGCTGTTCCTGGCGACCAACTGGGTTGATAAACGCGTTGGACGCGTCGCGAGTTGCAGAAATGTTCTTTGGAACTTTCTGCTTCTCTTGGCCCGTATCCGACACGTCGTCGACCTCCATGACGGTAGTTATCGCGTGAAAAAGGCGATTCGAGAGTGCGAAAAAAGTTAGGAGAATGAGATTTTGAAATTTGGACGAGTACTTGCGCAGTCACGGACCGGGTCACGTGACTAGTTGCTAATTCGTGGTAAAAGACAGAATCCTTCGGGGGAATGGAGCTTAACAAACCCCCTCACCAGCGCGTTCGCCGCGCCCTCCCTCCGGGGTTGAGGGTCCCGAACTCCTGCGGTATGGAAATTGGCCAGTTGGGGTTTGTGTTAAGCGAGATGGTATGTGAATATGTGTGTAAGTACAACAACAAAACAACCGAACAAAGTCCTTCCCCACTGGCCACGATGGCAGAGTCTGACAGATATTTCACTGATTCCTTAAGCTTAACTAAGCCCCTCTCCCGCGGCTGCGTCCGCGACCTCGGAGAGGGGCTTATCGCAGAGACGCGATTTTCGGCGGAGGACTTCCAAGAATTAAGTACTGTTAAGTACTTTCTTCAACTTGCCCTCAACACCTCTCCACAAAAAGTCCCAGATACCTTGTATGTTGTTCTTCAAAGAGTTCTACATATTTTGGTACTATTTTCAACACAAACAGACTTGGTTTGCCATTGATGGAGCCATGACCAATTGTGGTCGTTATGTATTCCTGTAACAGCCTAAGATTGGGTGTACAGGCGGCCAATCAGATTTGGTCGATTTGTTCTTGGACAATTCGAGACTAATCCAAAACCTGGGTCAAAAGGGTTATGACCTAGGGGCTGTAGGCCTTAGATATCCTAGAGCAGTAAGTGTTAGGGTGGGCGACCTTTCCAAAGACCCGTCATTCTCGCGCAACACTTTGATTTCACCCAACTACGTCATGATCACTCGCTCTCAAGGAGCCATATTGCCACCTTCGCCTCATGTTGGAAAGACCTCAGATTCCTCTCCAGCTACCACCAAAGCAACTCTTAAAGGAATCCGACCATCAATCTCAAAGTTATTACTGAAGGACAACGATGAAGAGCTGCGTGAAGTCATACTTGAATTATTTTACAACAAATATAACGTTATTGCTCGAATGCTCCAAGTGGACGCGACAATCAGTCTAGTTCGAAATCGGGACGTATTTCTCCTTGCAAGTACCGGCTACGGGAAGTCTCGTATACCGGAATTGTTCTTTTTGATGTTTACCAAAGCCTGCGCTCCAATCATCTTGACTTTGAATCCTTTGGACGCCCTCGGGGACAATCAAGTAAGTTATACTCCTAATATGTCTCTGTTTGCGATTTGACAAACTGTCCTCATTGCACAGGTTGAAGAAAAGGCTAGACATGGACTATCGGCAATCAATTTGACCCGGGCATCCTTCACTAAAATCGTGTACAAAGAAATTCTCGCAGGAAAATACCAATTTATTTATGTTGTAAGCCTTCAACATTTAGCCGATTGTGATGTGGTGAAGGTATAGCTAACATATTCTGTTTTTTGTTTGATAGTCACCTGAGATTTTTTTGAATAACACTCATTTCGAGCGTCTCTACTTTTCGAAAGCGTTTCAGACCCGCCTGGTCCTCAAGGTAGTCGACGAGGCTCACCTCATCTACTGTTGGGGCCTTGCCTCGAGTGGCCGCATCAAGAATCTTCGATGCTTTCAAATTTTGCAAGATCGCACCGCTTTTCGGCCATCTTACGGTAATCTGATCGAGCGATTCCTAGCCACCGAATCAGTCCCGACTCTGCTAATGTCAGCAACGTGTCCACCTCGCCATTTCGAACAGATCCTGGCAAGTCTCAAAATATCCAGAGATGACATAGACATCCATCGAGGCGAGCTTGTTCGCCCCAAAATACGTTTCATCCGGGTCTCTAACAGACACGGTACTTCATCAATGGACTTGCTCAAGAAATTTTTCGCACCATCTTCTGTAATAGGTGACTCAGAGCTAGTACCTAGCCTTGTCTACTGTCATACTCAAAACGACACGTATCTAGCTCTAAAAGCAATCAACTCAGCTCGTAACATCCCAAGTGAATCTCGCAATGGCTTGAGTTCATCGGTCTGGCGATATCACGCTTCAACCTGCCCGATTGACAAGGCTCGTCGTGCTCTCGACTTTGGAAACGGCAAGTTCTTGATAATGACCTGTACAAACGCCTTAGGTTTAGGACAAAATTGGACTCGTGTGAGAAGGGTCATCATTATGGGTCAGCTAGACCCGATGGAGTTATTGCAAATGGCTGGGCAAGGGGGTCGAGACAGACAACCATCGGTGGCTTTTCTAATAGTCAATCAACTCGCTCAGGCGGACAAGGATAGACTGATGGCTTTACCGCATCAGTCTCAGCAAGATAATGACCAGCATATGCATGCGATGAGCATCACTGACGTATGTTTACGAGTCGCGTTTGAGGTTCTTCTACGGTGAGTAGTTCGCACTTTGACTCATAATTTCTTACATTATAAATGTCTTATATTGAATTTCATTATAAATCTGACTCGACGTTGAACTAGATGTAACTACATCCCTGTGTCCAAAAGCGATCAAGCCGTTATTGCCGAAACTCAAAGGCAGGCAGATGCAGGCATGGCACCATGCCTCTGCTCGAACTGTGATCTGAATGCGGCAAATTTTTTCCTTGCTCAGCAAAAAAATTTGACCTCTACGAATTTTACTGAGTTGGTACTCAAGAAGGACGTTCCAGCCAATCAACCCGATTTCAAACTCGCCGCGGAGGATTTGAGTCCTCATGATTCATCACTCGAAACCCAAATGCGTCCGATTCGTGAGGATCATCCTCTATACCAAGACATACGGTGGATTCAATTGTACTTGCGCATTCAATCAAACCTGCAGGCGATATTTGACACTGAATATCCTAAAGATTCTTTCTATACTCTTGACGACCTATTCTCGCCAATCAAACTTTGGACTGTGTGCATCAACTACGATTTTGTTTTACAAGGACTACATTTGGATGATGTGTTTGGTAGCGAACCACTGCCAAACACATATGGTTCAATACTTCAAGACATTCGCGCGTGGAAGGCAAGTACTGACTCAATTGCCGTATTGCACCCTTCAGAAGCAGAGATGAGAATGTATAACGCAGCCAAGGCTCTCGCGAAGGAGAATGAATCAAAGAAGAACGATGCAAAAAAGAACCAATCCAAAAAGAACGGAAGTGTCATAGTTGCTCCACAAAATGACACTGAGATGGTAGCTCAGGTACTCGCTTGGCAGATCTGATCATATATATATATATATCATATTGCTAATGTTTGATTTTCTATTCACTTTTAATAATGGCTATGCAGGCTTCGACTGCATCAGGCGACCCCTTGACATCAAAAGGTACAAAGAGCAACAAGCGAAAACCACCTCCGTACCAAGGTAAAAAGGGGAAATCGCCGAAACGTAACAAAACGGCCTCTTAGGTATCCTCAGGCTCACCTGGCGATTCTTCACGACTCCCTTCTACATCCACCACCTGATCTCCTAAAGACCCCCATCGGTAACGAGAAACCTCCTTGTTTTTGCGGTCTTGTAGAATGTGCTCTTGTAATGTGTTGGTACCCGTTAAAACGGTATCGGTAAACTGACATTTGACGGTGGAAATTTTCGAAGTTATGTATTGATGATTCCAAGAGCGGATAAAGTTGGCGAGTGTCTGTTCTGATATTTGGTGGGAGTGATTCTGAAAAACCGGCTTAAGTCCGCTGCGAATTTTCAATTGTTGTATCAGCTGTCTTAGCTGAACATTGGGTGTTCAGCGTGGTAATGGAATAAATTGATTCATTAGTGTGAAAATGTAAAATCCGAGCAATGATTCACTGGAAAATGACATACAAATGTAATGTTGATTGACATAGCAATCAATTTTTCAATCTCTGTTCCATTACTCTGGGTTAGAATCCCATCAGTATTCATCCAAAGAGTAACTGGAAAAATACTGAACACTGGTCACTCACAGTTTGGTTGAAATAATGTTTGAGCCAAAAATTTTGGTACTCAAGCCAAAGATCATTTCCTACAAAGTGTCCTGGGCGCTGTCCAGATGGAATAAGAATACTGTGCAATATTACTTTTGCTAAAAGCGGAGGTAGGTCTTGTTCCACAAGGACAAGGAATCTTGTAAGATGTAAAGCATAACGCGGCAGGCCCTTCAAACCATGTGCCATCAAAGCCCACCGTTTCCACATGAGCTTCAACCTACCAATATCACCTGCATGTGTGGCACTATCTGCTTCAACCACCGTGGCAAAATCACGAATCCGTAGCCTCAAATTATACCCCAAACTGTCACCTTTAGTTTTACACGACTTCAAAGAACCAGGGCTGCAAAAATTGTCGTAACATTTATTGATCACTTCCTGGGCAACACCTTCTTTTGAAAGGTCAGGAGGACTTTCATATTTTGACATGGTCGAGCTATATGTAATAGTTACAAATAAATATTAACAAATAGTCCAAATCTCGATCTGACATAATTAAACAAATTTTGCTCACGTTAAACAAGATACCAAAGTTGCAAAGTGAACGGAGTGGAGAGCTTTCATAACTGTCCCAAAATCCATGTTACAAGGTAGTTTAGATTGAGCACCTTGCAATCCCCCCAAAGCCTGCCATGCTTTCCACGCCCCGGTGTCCTTAGAATCATGGGGATTACCCCAATGGTGAGATAGTATCCCTTGAGCGAGGTTCCACATGATATGGGATACACCGGGTATAGTCAAAACACTGCTGAGGGCCCCTACATCAGTACCGGCAGGACACCTTTTTTTTCGAAGACTCTCGATATTTTGACACGTTCCAAGGTCGCCTTGGACAATTCGAACCCATTTTGACATCGCTTCAAGAGTGAGGCCGCATTGAGATGCAATTTCGTCGAATACCTGCGCAACCCCGTCTGCCGAGTTGTCGGCCGCGTCCATGAGGCTCATCAGGAACAAATGATGATCGTCCACTGGAATCGGGTCAACTGGAGGTGGCCTTGTTGCTAGTTTGGGCGAAGGAGTTGTTCCAGGTTTAAGTATATATTTGTACATGACCGTGGCTAGCTGACATTTCAAAGTTGACTCCCACTGGGTCATATCGCTGGCTTGATCTCGTAATGTATCCAACCGAATCGGAGTATTCTGAGCTTCGGCTAGAGTTTCATGGTAGTTTTTAAGGTGAGTGCTGGCATTATCTTTCGAGATGTCTTTATCTAAGCATTTCGGTAAAAACTGAATATAGCCCAATGTCCCATGGAATAGATGGGACACAGTCTCTACACGGGTATTGTGAACCCTTTGTAATATATCGAAGTTGTCAATGCATATGATCGGGCTTATGCTATAAGACTGGGACATAATAGCTCGTAGAGAGGCCTCTCGCACGGTTCTGAGATGATTTAGAGCCCTTAATGCTGTATCGCGAGAACTGGACAGACCTAGAGTATTCAAGTATTGAAATACTCTATCAGACACTCCCGTCGCGATGAAAGTCAAAGCGTTGTGCAGCTGGAGCGCGTTATCCCGGTAATTAGACATGTACGAGATCATGCCGCATATTGTGGTCGCAACCTGAAGATATTTCAAACATAAGTTTGAGGACTGATGATAAATAGTGAATTAGAAAAAGTACTTGCTAGATTTGCTCGGTCTCTTTCGGCAATGTGTTTGTCTTCTGGTACATACAACATTTCCTCATCATGACGGGCTTCCCTCTCACCAATGGTTTCAACAGTAAGACCTGAATCATCAATCGGTTCTGTTTCTGGAATTTCCTCTTCCAACGTGTCCCAAACGTTGCTGCGCGACGCGCCGGCCATTAGAGCTACACGATTATTTGCTCGAAGAGACATTTGATGATACATAAGGTTCCACAAAAAGGGCATTGATTCCCTGATTTTTTTATCGCGCGCGTATAATTGACCAAGCTCAAAGAACTCGGTTGTGATCTTCTTTGAACTGTAAAAACTTCGAGGTTTGGACTCGATTTCGTGTTGAATCTGTTCCTGCGCCTATCACAACCACCATCAATAATAAATATATATGAGTAAAGACAAAAGAACGCGAAGAATGCTCACCTCAGTCAAAATGAATTTGCACCACGCAGCCCGGCCTTCCTCACTTTGGTGAGTGAGAGTCTTGATTGCACGCACAATCTGAAAAGTGGAATTTAGACCCCTTTCAATACCCCAGTATTGACGACTTTCTTTCAGAACTGGATTATCCGAACATAAAAAAGAGTAGAAGACCTCTTTAGCGTAGGTCTGATGTTGTTTTGCAGTAGTACATAGCTGCACGGCAATTGACTCGATGAAGGGACGCTGTCGAATGTTTCTTTCTTGCTCGATGGGAGGACGCAGGCTGTTTTCTTGATGTTGCATCTTTTCACAACGTTAAGTTCTGAAGGGCAGCCTCCCGCCCCCCTCAGTTGTCAAGCAACAACCTCTCACAATTTTTTTACCAATTTTTTGTGGTCCACACAAGGGCGCGCAACCACAAGAGCCCATACATAACCCCACCGTGCTCAGCCTACTAACGAGGCAAAAATAAGACAAAACCCAAATAGGTTTTGCCCGGAATTTTGGAGTTTTGACCCCAATAATCATTTCCGGGATTTTTGACTGACAAATACAGCTACACATACAATAAAGCTTACCACACATTCTGCAATCCTTGCTTCAGAGTAAACCACAAGTGTGTAGTACCAAAATATGTAGAACTCTTTGAAGAACAACATACGAGATATCTGGGACTTTTTGTGGAGAGGTGTTGAGGGAAAGTTGAAGAAAGTACTTAACAGTACTTAATTCTTGGAAGTCCTCCGCCAAAAAACCCGAGTCTGCGGTAAGCCCCTCTCCGAGGTCGCGGACGCAGCCGCGGGAGAGGGGCTTAGTTAAGCTTACTGATTCCTACATGATCGTTGACTATCGAGTGGTGATCCTTGATTTCAACTTCTCAAGTGTGATTGTTTTCGAAATTTGATCGTTAGACTTCTTTAATGAAAACCTTCAGTTGGATTTCATTGTTCCTGATCAAAACTCAACCTCCCCTTTCAAAGAAAGGAAGCAAGTGCCCAAAATGTAAAAATCGGAATATGATCGAACTGTTCTTCAAAAAGATTGTTCACTCTAAAAGAAACCATTCACCTTTAACCTCCCTTATCAAAGGATCCCTTTGACAAACGATTGTCATCAATCTTGAAGACAGTCAATCTAATCCCTTACAACAAACCTCCAACCATCAACCGTTTCAATCAACAATCAAGATGCCTTCACGTACTAGAATCGTCAGTGAACCGATAGTGATAACTGAAAAACCAATCGCTAGCCAATTTATACCAGCGTGGGCTACAAATAGACCTCCAAGTCACGTTCATTCTCAGCGAAATCGATCATCGCAAATTCCTATACCTGAGATACCTGAATCACCTTTACATCCTCATTCGACTTCTTCTATTCCTAAAACCACTCGTACAAATTCTGATCGACGCCATCATAAAGCAGCCGCTTCTATCTCTGGTAGAATTTCCTATAGTCTTCCACCTATTTCTCAAACTATGGCTCAAGAGAAAAGTACCAAGTCGGGATATTGGCTTTCTATATGGAATTCAGAAGATAAACCGGAAAAATTTAATTTCATCTCTCTTGAAAGTTGTCTTAAAGACTTGAAAAAGAACTTGAAAAAGCATGGGTAAGTCGATCTTTCGATTTTTGTGTTTCCATTTTCTCTTTTATCTGTTTATTTGGAAAACTTGGCTGATGTTTTGGAGCGGAATTAATATAGAATTTCCAACGAAAGTGTCAGCAGATTGAGAGATTTACATGCTAAACTATCTGGTCAACTGAGAGATTCTTTGGGAGGTTTGGAGAAGTTTGGAATTGATAGTGAAGGAATAAATTTATTACAAGAACTGTTGTCAGAAAGTTTAGGTGTCGAAAGGTAAAATATTTTGATACAAGGTTTCTACGATGATGCCAATCAGTTGATTTTGTTTAACATTTTTTGAAAATTGTCAAAAGTTCTAATCCTCAAGATATAAGTGAAACTCGAAATTTGTTTCTTTATCAGATCACACGATGTTTAAGGGACATTGTTAACATTCCAGTAAAACATCCCTTCTTACCAATATAATATTGGATCCTACGACTGATTTATGCTTTTTGTTCACAGATCGGATTAAACATGTTTTTGGATCATCCTACTTTGATACACACCCTTGCTCGGACACTCTTGAGTTCATCGTGCAAAGCAAGAACTCAAGCTGCAGATATCCTCACAGGACTTTGTTTGTTAGAAGCTCAACCTCAAGTTATAAACAGTCTCATAAACATGAATAACGGAAACCCAAATTTATCTCGTTATAAAGCTCTGAATAAAAGTTTTAATACTCAATTTGACGAAGATGAACTAGGTTTAACAGAAATAGATGGGATGAATTCACTTTGGATCTATAGAACTGCTACCTTAGCATTGTGTAATGCGATTGTCAATTCGTTTCATGACCTATCAGATCGGATGGAGTTCAGAGAATTTATCTATGAAGATGGTTTAACTGAAGTACTCATTGTAAGAGCTTTTTCTCTTTCAATTTCAGACCTCCCTTCGAGTTCACGGGATTGGGCAAGAATTAAAGCAGTGCTTTCCTTTTTATTCTTTTTGTTGCGGGGGAAATGTGAAATGTGTTTCTTCTCTAGAGATTAGATAATCTTGGTACACCTCAATCATTTGATTCTCAACTTCGACTTTGGATTGAATCCCGAGAGAATGATAAATTATATGAAGCTCGTTTATTAATTCATGAAGCAAACAATCAGACTCCTTCAAAGTAATGTTCTAGCTCTCTCTCTTTTTGATTTTTGAAGCTCACTCTTATCACCCCAATCTTTATATTTATTTTTACATTTTGTTGTAGAGATGATGATGTATTCTTGACACCTGTCAAGGATTCTAGAAGTGAATCAGCGAGCTCAAAACTAACTCGTGACATTAGGTGAGTCATCTCTTTCACATCAAAGGTGTGAAAACAAAACTGATGATGTCTTCGGGTAGAAACATCAATATTGAAAATGAAGATTGGCAAAGATTGATTGACAAAGTTTGGAATGGATTTAGAAAAATCAACAATAAAGATCAAGAAGACAAGGTTAAAAATTGGCTATATGGATTAAACCTGATACTGAATGGAGGAGATGGTTTAACAGAGTTGAAAAGATCTAGAGAATTGATCTTTGATCCGATTTTTAGTTTATTGATGGAAGTTGAAAAATATATCGAAAGGTTTTTAGATCTGGTCAGTCTTTTAGAGCTCGCTTCTTTGGATGAAAAAATGAAATATCCGACATGGCTTATTTCTGTTTGATAGCATCTTGACCAATCTTATGAGGTTCACCAATTTCGAAAGCAATTTAGAGATTATAGCGAAAGTCCCATTCATTCAGTAAGTGACTAAAACTTTTCTTTGTACCTTTTCGTAATTCTTTGAGTTGAACCCCTTCTTGATATTTATTCTTAGTTTCAGTCATCTTCTAATGATTTAAATTCCAAATCGCATTCATCACTATGCACCCAGTCAGTACATCGAATTTTTCTGCCCTCTTTCTTCCTGATGTGGGTTGAAGATTTTCTGATGCATCATTTTCACATTAGGGTTGTGAATGAGAAGGTTACTTCAGAGATGGAATTTAAAAACAAGTTTCCACCCCCACCACCACCACCACCACCACCACCGCCTCCTCTTCCCGTCACCATTTCAGGTTCAGCTCCTCCTCCTCCTCCGCCTCCTCCGCCTCCCCCTCCTCCTACAGCACCAAGAGCTCCTATGCCACCACCACCTCCTCCTCCTCCCCCGGTCCAATCCTTTAGGAGCAATCAATCTCTGAAAGATGAAAACAGTCTCCAAGGACATTGCACGTTTGCTCTGCCTACTTCATTGCCCGGCTTACCTACTCCAAGGATCCGTCTAAACGAGCCTGATGAATTAGCCCAAAAGCCCGAATCAGCTGCTGAACAAGGTAGTGACTGATAAATCTGAATCTATTGTTTGGAGAGCGGGGATGCTGAAGCCCCTTGACATTTTCAAATCTAAAACAGTACCTACTAAGAATGAAGCTATAACAAAGATGAAGGTGAGATTCATTTACAGAACTGACAGATAATCGACACAGTGAACTAATCCATTAAATAAACTTTACATATATCACGCTAGCCATTCTTTTGGAACAAACTTACTATGCCTCCCCAAGATATCAGAACGACGATTTGGAATTATGATGAAAAGATGGTTCCAGCATCGAAAGAAATCCGGGAATTATTGAAAGATTTCCAATATTCAGTTCAACCTCATTATCAATCTAAGACCCAGACAAAACAAACAGTTACTACGACACGCTTATCACTAGATAGAGCAAATAAGATTGGTTGGTGAGATCCTATGGAGTTATCTTTTCATTAAAAATCTGAAAGTATACTCATAAAGAATGATCTGAATGTGTGTTGAAAAATCAATCTAGCCATTTTTCTTGCCGGGATTAAATTAGATAATAAAGATATCAGGCAAGCGATTTTGTCTCTGCGTGATAGGGACTTGACCTTAGAAACATTGAAATCACTTAGACATTACTCACCTACACCTCAAGAAGTAAGTCTTTTTTTCATGATCATATAGAAATCATACTTACTGAGCCAAATCAAACAAATGGGTACAGATTCAGGCGATCGAGTCTTTTGAAGGGGCAAAGACAACGCTTTCGACTGCTGATCAATACGTTATGAAAGTAAGAATCTTACTCTATAGCGAGGGATGTCGAGTCTCTAAAAGATCCAACTGTTTTAGGTGATGGATATTCCAAGACTGCAGCATCGACTTACAACTATGATTTATCGCCGTCGATTTGTGGACGAGATTAATGACCTTGGACCGGAGTTGGGGGTTTTGAGAAGTGCGACCGCCGAAGTCCAAAGATCATCAAAGCTCAAGAGAATTATGTTGGTAAGGTGCCTTCTCACGCGAAATAAATGTGATAAGAATGCTGTCAAAAAAAGGCATCACTGATGGAAGAGTGAATTTAATTTTTTCTTTATAAATTAGTATGTTCTAGAGTTTGGAAATATACTGAATTCGTCTACTTTTAGAGGTAATGCGCCAGGATTTGAAATCTCCGCTCTTTCAAAGGTATGTGATTTAATTTTTTGAAAAAAGTTTCCATCATTTCTGACCCTGAACTTTTTTTCTTCTTTTCGGAAATTTTCAAAATCTCAAGCTTAGAGAAACAAGATCGAATTTAAAAGGAGAATGCAGGAATAGTTTAATCCATTATATAGCTAGGTATTTAAAAAAGCATGAAGAGGAATGTATCTCTTTAAATGATGAACTTCCTCATCTTGATCCAGCATCAAGAAGTAAGTAGATTTATCTTATTTTTTTCATCTTACTCGTTGAGCTTGATATTCTTGGAATTATTTTGGATTTGAAAGTTTCATTTTCAGAAGTATTGGGAGCCGTTAAGAATATGTTAATCGGGATGACGCAAGCAAAGGAAGAACTTGAGATCATGAGCTCAAATAAAGAACTTCTGGGTGGAGACCGTTTCATACCTGAGATGAAGGTAATCAAAAATATTTTGGAACTAAAGAGAAACGTGTCATGTAGTATTGGGATACTAATTGGACATGTCCTTGCACTTTTTCACTTAGTTATTTATCGAAAATGGGGAACCAATGATCGAAGCTCTTGAGAAGAGCACGATTGAATTAAAGAATGAACTTTCCCAAATGATTAAATATCTTGGTCAAGATGCAGTAACCAGAGCTGAGGATATCTTTGGAGCGCTTTCTACGTTTAAATCAAGTTTGGCAGTCAGTTTTTTTCGTTTTTTCCTTGCTTTTACATGCTGGTCAGTTGTGGAATTGAAGATGAATTCTTGTGAATAGCAAGCAGTCGAAGACGTAATGGATTGGGAAGAAGAAGAAGTAATAAACGACGATGCTTTAGACCATCCCAAACCCGATGAGAACATCAATTCGGTTGAAATCTTGGCAGCAATTGTACGTCCAGTTTGATTGCTTCACTTGTCATGAACCCTTAAAACTCAAAAATTCCTTACTCTTCGTATCTTAGTACCAAGAGCACAAAACACCCAACAGACATGCCAAAGATCGAAGTTCAGCTTCTTCTATCAGTAGTGCTCGTAAACTATTGTTTGGAAACGGTGGAGTTGATACGGCTGTACGCGATTCAAGGTCAGGAGGATCAATATTAAGAACTGGATCTATCACTACTCGACATCGACATTTAAGAGATGAGATCAGTCCGACTAGAAATCAAAGTCCTGGTTCTAAAATTTTCTTAACTAAGTAAACCATCTTCAGTTGTTTATTTTTGCTTTTTTCAACTTGAAAAATTAATGTCATTCTCGAGCACTTGGAAAATATCATGAATGGGTGATTTGATTGAAATTGATATTTATATCTCTAAATACATTGTGTAAATTGGATGATGAGTGCTTGCTTGTATGTGCAGCACATTCAAGCCAATCATGGGTTGAAGTTATGCGTGAATGATTTCATCAAGCAAGAACCTGGGTGATTTATCGTGTAAACTGTTTTAAAAATCTTTTTTTCCAAATCCTCACACTTGGTATTCGGCAAGGACTTTCTAAAATCATTGAACGAAAGCATATTGTTCTGACTATGTAGTGTGAACACCACATCACACCAAAGGGCAGTCCAACATCATTTGATTCAATCGTCCCTCTTTTCCATCTCTCTGTACTTTTTCGCACTTGATGAAACTTCTGAACCCTGATTTGAATCTGGTAATCATGATTGTGACATTGTTTGCACCGCCCAAACTTTCACCTTGACAACTATGCCTCTAGAATGCAAGATGAAGGTGCCAAACTTTCTATTGCGAATCCTTGTTCTCCTAAACTTAACTAAGCCCCTCTTCCGACGCGGCCTCGTCCTGCTTATTGTTCTCCCTACTCAATAAAAAGGGGATCGTATTTTTGCCGCTATACACGTCGACTATAACACTCTCTGTTAACAGTGTCGGATGAGCAATTGGGTCCACAGCATCATGCAGTATTTAAAAGTCTGTTTTTAAAGCCTCAACTCAACCCCACTTATGAGCTCTCAATCTTGGTTGTGTACGACGTGGTCTTCCACAAATGTTTCACTGTTAAATCCGCCTGATATAAGCTTACTTCATTAAAAGGCGGTGCACCCATCAATGTATACGAGTCAAAAAGATCCCTTCAAACATATACATCTACCGCCCGAATCACTGGTGAGCATGAACCTCCAAGTGACGTGATGTTTACATATGTAGATCCAAGATCTTGAGCTGACCTCCGCGCAATAATCCCTCGGCGGAAAGGGCCGATCGACTTCCTGGACCTTTGACATACGCCTGTTTTTACAAACTCGGCCACATTTATGCATGACGAAAAAAGAAGTACAGATCCTTGCCCCCATAATGGGACAAATTGGAACCCAAGGGCATCGCAGTACAATACTGGGTTCGAGCGCAGCTGGATATCAATGTCGAATCCCAAAGCGAGCGGTGCATTTATTCCGAAAAGCGTGTGTATTCAGGGTACATTTTTACAAAGTCCCTCCAGATGTCCATTTCAAGCTGTCCATCTGATCCCATCTTGAGGTCCAACACGGTCGGTCGAGATTTTGAACAGTAGAAAATCACAGTTAGTCATTCATGTGATCACGTTGATTCCGTATTGCAAGTAAAAAATTGAGTGAGTCGGAGTGGAGCCACAGGAACGCGATACTTGGGATGGGGGAGTGTTCAGGATGGCAGCAAGAAAGGATATAAAAGGACGATGGAATGTCCCATTTTGCCTCTTCCCTCATTCGATACAAATCCATCTGCTAGAGACATCTTTCCATCCCAATTTATCATATCACTATCATTTGCATTTCAACGCGCTACTTCGTCTCATCAAAAATCTTCAACATGTTTAACATCGCAAAAGTTTTGGTCTTATTGGCAGTCGCCTCTGTGACTATTGCCAATCCGCTCAACAACTCAATCAAATGTGATAAAGATGCAGCTCATAAGGGAAAAATTGAGCTTCACGACTGCGAATTGTAAGGCGTTTGACAACTTTTTGAACAGGATGACTTCGAATATACTGATAGATACTTATTATTATGACAATTTATTACAAATTCTAGAGTCTTAAACAAGTATCAACAAAAAGGTCAATGGATCGTTGATAACAAATCTTCAAACCGTAAGAGTTGTTACGGCTGCCAAGTAAGTAAAGCTGGATAATCTAAATGCGTTTGATTAATTTCCTCCAAATTGATCCCTTATCTTTTTCTGCTAGGTTGTCTTTGAAACAAAAGATGGTCGTGATATTGCCATGTAGGTCGTAGTTGATAGACATCCAAGTCACCCTTGGACTAATAATCTTTATTTGAAACAACACAGCCCGAGAGATGTTGCTTGGAAGGCGCTTAAAGATGTCCTCGGCACTTGCCACTCTCATGTACGTATCAGGATTTATCCTTTCCTCACATGCCTATCAATTCACCAACATGAAAAACTTCAAATTCACAGGCAGGCACCACTTGGATTCCTCAAGACTCAGTAAAACCGCAAGTCCAATATGATGACGAACCTCACATTGATCATGAGGTTAGTGTACATGATGAAACATCATACACTGGTTACACTAGCCATGGATCACTCGTGGTGACTGTTCGTAACGGGTTCGGAAAAGAATGTGATGATGGAACTGGTGCTTGGTACAAAACTGACTGAAAAGATTTATACTGCTTTATCATGGACACACGGAAACACAACTTTTTCTTCTTGAATTTCTTTTCCATTCGATCTCTTGAATGATCAGCTTGTAGTCTGTTGTTATGTGGCACACCTACTCATCAGCCTTTTGGATCTTCATACCAAACATTTCCTTATATCTCTTTCTACTATTCTTTACCCATTACCTCTGATATCTGAACAATCTGAACAATGGAATCACATCGTGTGTTAGGATTTTTGAATCCAAGCTACTTCATATCATGTCACTTTTTGACGAAAGATCTTTGGATAAGAAAGATTCTAATTTGTGCGGTTGACGATGAAAAAATCTTGAGATTCACCCTTGGAGACTATGAGATCATCTTACTTATTTCGCAGCAGAAGCGAAACTCGATTTTGAATTTTGAAAAAATGGAGCTTACTTTTGATTGAAATTGCCTTCTATTTCAAATCAAAATATTTGCATCTTGATACACACT
The DNA here is from genome assembly GCF_000204055.1 of Melampsora larici-populina 98AG31. NCBI lineage: Eukaryota > Fungi > Basidiomycota > Pucciniomycetes > Pucciniales > Melampsoraceae > Melampsora > Melampsora laricis-populina. Next base: position 995,654 of record NW_006768787.1, read on the forward strand.
AAAACTTGAACATACCCAACAATCATAAACCTCTTGAGCAGAGCAGAAGTAACTCAAAGACTCATTTTCCTGAGTTTAAAATGACCAACGCATGATTTCTAAAAACCCTTTGTGATGGGGCTCAGGGCTGACAGCAGTGGCAAAGGAACCAATCTTTGCGGATGAAATCATGAAAACAAAGCAAGTTGATCACTCTTTCTCCGTATTGATAGGTAACCATTGGAGAAGGCTCTAATTAGTGGCAAGACAAAGCTAAGGTCTAAGACGTACGCTAAAGAGCCCAAGTGTTTTACAATCTACATCATCTAAACCAATAAATATTTTGATCATAATTCACCACAAATGGGTTTATGATTCTCCATTCCCAAATTCTTCAAAATAAATGTTCCACAATTGATCACATGAGATATCACTCAAAGGATCTAAAGAAGGTTAATGCATTCTAATATTTTCACTTGCGTGCATAATGACATTTCTTTTTCTGTGCTCCACCTTAATCTCAATAGTTCTCAGTATCTTTTAATCTTCAATACCCGGAAGCCTCAAGAGTATCCATCCTATCATAAAATTTTAGAAAGTAAGATTTCCATTTACATACTTACTATTCACCCACAAAAAGAATTATGAGAAATAATGATGATTGTAGGAAATCACTCTCTTGATTTTTTCAATCATTCTCATGATCATACAAGTTGAAGAGAAACAAGTAAACCCATACAACTTTTTTTTCGTGAGGTCTGTTACCTTGGAATATAAGCCAACAAGAGTTTGGATCAAAACATATTTGCCCAGAAGCAGAAATAAACCTTGAGAACCAAAGTTCTCAACATCAGACTCACTTCCTTAAGATCAAGAAAAATCTATGCAAAACTCTGAAATTGCAAAAGCTTCACTTTCTGTTTCATCAAATAGCTAAAGTTGAGGCTGGCTAGGACTGTTGTTCTCTCAATGGGTAGCTCGATCACAAAGAAAATCCGAGTTTCGCTCTTTGACTTTCTTTCTTTTTACTCCATCATTCTCATTTCAAGTTTTCAAATTTATTAGTGTTCAAAATAATTTGCTTTCCATAAAAGTAACAACAATACCAAAAGAAAAAAAGGAAAAACAGATTCATAAAGAAAGGTATTTAAAAGAGAAAGAGATTTTAAGAACAGATCAAACTTTCTTCTCCTTCATTGGTTTACTCAGTTTTTCAAAATCAAATACATCAACAAATACCAAAGAAGTCAGAGTGAAGAGATGAATGATAAGAGAGAAAATAACTTGCAATCTCTTTCAAAGAAAAACACCAAACATAAAAACATAGAGACAAAGATAAAGACAAAGAAATCGAAAAGATCATAATTTTTATTTAGAAAAAAAAGAACGAAAACAAGAGAACGACGATTGATGACAGTTTCCATTATGATCAGAATACGAGAATAATAAATTGAATGACTAAGAAAAAATCCATAATGGAATGAGAATCAAATCACAAAAAACCTTTGCCTCAAATTAGTACTAATGCTACTACTGCTACTACTATTACTATCAACTGCTTCCTTCATCTCATCATCATCATCTTCTGAATCTTCAAAACATCTTCTGAAATCTAAATTTCCTACTCCTCTCTCTTTCAACCTACGCTCTAGTCTCTCTAATTGTAATAATCTCAGATCTTCTTTCATCTTCATCCCATTTCCACCTCCGACGTAATTTCCCACCCAACTTGATAAGTTTTGTAGCGAAAGACGACTGGTCAGCGATGGGCCTCCAGGCTTCCCATTACTGCTGCCTATACTATCTTGTCGAGCACCATAATGCGACTGAATTGATGATACAGACGATAGTGGAGACCTAAACGAATCCTTCTTCCTCATTGCAAGACCATGTGGAGCCGTTGGTGCATGAGTCATGGCCGAGACGGAGAATTTTTGGTAAGCGACCGGCTTGATCTGCTCTATCTGTTCTGGTTCTTCATGATGAAGGTAACTAAATAAGAAGGGCGGTGTCTCAAGAACTTCCTTGGCCGGCTCGACCGGTGGCAGTGTGATATCAATCGAATTAGGCCTAAAGAAAAAGCAATGGTCCTCCTCTGAGCTTCTCGCGCTGTGAGTGACAGGTCCTTTGGGAAATGACCAATGTCTAATAAATGATTCGCTTCGATGATGTAGTTGAGGTCGTTCCACAATGGGTGTCTTGGGTAGTGGCTCAGATGGCGACGAGTCTGTGGAGTCTACTGAATCTTCTCTTATACAATTAATCGCCTTGACAGTCGCCACTATTGGGCTCAGCTGGTCAAGCAGTTCATCGTCAGCAGTTGAACGCTTCGAATCGTCACTAGAGCTCTGGATCTGCGAGTCTCGGACTTGCTTCACCACCGACTCAAATGGTACACTATCAACTGGGCTCGTTTCTTCATCTGAAAATAGCGTCGCCATTGCTGGTCCTTCGGCATCCAACTCATTCACTTCGATCTGCATTGCAGCCTATCACAACCAAAGTACGAACACATCAGCGTCAGTAGTCTCATCGTCTGACATTAATATAAAATCACACTGCTTACCGCTTCTAATGCATCCTTCGTTGCAACGTGTTCAGACCTCTCCTTCTCTAACGCGCTCGCCAATGCAAAAATTTGATCTCTCATCTCATTGATCAGCTTCACTTGAGCTGCCTTTAGCTCACTTTCATCCTCCATCTCTTCCTCTGTTGCACCACTCAATCCTGAACCATAAACGCCAGAGTCATCAGATGAAGTAGGAGTATCTGATGAGTTAGTTGTAACTTTGGTCTTGCTGCGGTTCTTTCGCTTCCTCAATAGCTCGCCAATCATTCGATCCTTTTCTTTCAAGTCCCTCTCATACTCTGCTGTTTTAGCCTTCTCTTGTATCATCTGACCTTCCAAGAATTTCAATCGTAACTTGAATCCTGATACATCTTCTTCTAATTCACTCTTCGCCGATTCAAGTTCATCTACCAACTTCTTCAACTCATCAACCTCAGCTTCCAAGCGTTTCAACGACGAAGAGGTCTCATCAGTACTCTGAGATACCTCCATCACGTCCGCCAGGCTGCTTGAATCGTCAGAATCACCACCTTGGCGCATTTTTTCCAACTGTCTCTGAAGCTTCGAAATCCTATTCTCCAGGTCAGCTCGGACGCTTTCAGATTCTGTTCTAACTCTTCCAGTTTCCTCTCGAGCCTTCAATAACTCCGCCTTTAGTATCGATTGTCCAGCATCATGTTCATCTTCTGGTTCCAAAGCGGAAAAGTCGTTCTGCACGAGCTGTTCCATGTCGAGTCCATCCATGACCAGATCACCAAAGCCATCAGCTTGAAAACTCAATATTGACTCGTTTTCGCGCCTGGAGAATGAAGCACCATGCTTCTGCTCAAGAGACTGTACCAGACTCTGCTTCCAGCCATCATGAGCGTGCTCGCGGTCCAACTGGCTACTTGTCTTACTAGCTGCCGATGAGGCCGAATGAGTAGGTGATTGTTGAGCAAGAGCTTGAAAGCGGCCGACTTTAGTGGCTGTGTTGATCGTCAGTGGAGGTTTGGCTCGTTCAGGACTTGGCGACTTGGAGTAAGATATACTTCTTCGGGATCGAGTGACGCAGGGTTTAATTGCAACAGTCGCACTTCCAGTACTACCACTCAATGAAGATCGATTTGTTGAGTTTGAGCCAGCACTGTAGTGATTGTACTGGGAGCCAACAACAGCAGATGAAGCTGGTAAGGGCCGTTCGAATTTCAACATACTGGTCGATGGATTGGGGGATGCGCTGGCCGAACTGGAGCCACAATAAGCGACACTGAAGTGAGAAAGTGAGGTGGCGCCAGACGATCCTGAGGTAGATATCCCAAAGGTGGAGCCGGTGTCTGGAAGCTTGGGAGAAGTGAGCGCGAGAGGCTTCAATTTGGCAGGAGGGGTAGGTACTTGAGCACTAGGTGGTTGACTCAGGCTCAAGCTTAACGCTCGAAGAGGTCGGGCATAGCTAGATGGCGGTAAGGTACGACTTCCAAAGCCAAAGGAAGGTGAACCAGTAGGTGTAGTAGAGGTTGAGCGAGAGTTGAATATCAAGGAATGGGGTCGTCGCTTGGGCGGAGTAGGCTTGGGGATCGGATTCGACGTGGAATCTTCTTCGTCCTCTTCTTCCTCCTCAGCAACCGTCTCCATCGCCCGAGGTTGTGACATCATACTCGAGATTCTCATTGTGGCGTCTTCGTCTTCATTTTCTTCTTCTTCTTCCACTCGACTCAAATCCCTGGCCAGTCCGAGACTACCGGCACCAGCCCACGAGAGACTGTTGATGCCAGGGACACCTACCACAGGAGCGGCATTAGGGCCGACATTATTGACCGCACCATTAATCCAGCTCATTCGCCGTTCACTCCGGCTAGAAAGCGAGGTACCAAAATTGAGATTGGGTGAAAGTTCAGAATTGATACCGGTATCGGTTTGCAAGTCGGCGCAAGCAAAAGGATGAGGTTGGAATGTCCCGTGTGATTCATGATACGCAGGGGTGGATACCTTGGGCGTGATGCTTTGCATAGACATGTTATCGCTTATACTAGTTAGACAAGAGAAGAATGTGGGGAATGATCAGCCGAAGGGGTATGGATCAAGATAGTGGGAATTGCTCACCTAGACGGTGAAGTGATACCAGCCCCTTCGCACGAGGAGTTCGAAGGTTTTTCAGAATCCTTCAACTCAGCATTTCGACCTTGTGGGCTTGGTTTGCCCTCCAAGGCGGAAAGCGCAGCTAATCGGGCTAGCTCGACCGACATCGGACCTTGCGTAGATTCCGTGGGCCTTTCTACGCCATCCAAGTCATCCACCTCGACCGGAATGGTACAAGGAGATACATCTGCAGATGTATGCTTCTTTGTTTGGACCGAGACAGGAGGGTCGAGATTTGAGAGATGAGCGGCGCCGGAACCGAGGCCAGACGCCGAAAGCCGAGGGCCGAGAGATGAGAAAGTATTAGAACTCGTGGTACATGTCGGAGAATAGGGATCGACTCGTGACAAGGCAGGATTGGGAAAACTGGATGAAGGTGGCACCGCAAAGGTCAGCAAAGGAGGCCAGTCCTCAATTTCAGCCATGGCCAGATATTGGAGATAGAAAAGGATGATATGTATAAGTGCGAATGTGACAGAGCGTGCAGAATTATGGATCACAGGACATCTAGGGATCTACGACGGGGCAACAATGCCTGTATAGATCTTCTTCGCTAGCCCCCTTGAGGAGTAACGAAGAGCAACAAAACAACGCCACCAAAAATGAGATAGTAAGAGAAAAGCGCTAAGAGGATAGATGTGTCAAATCTGCCGACAGTCGTTTGGCCAGGCTGTGGAAGGAAGAATCATCAAATCGGGCTAGATACAATAGTCTGAGCTGACAAAAGTCTGAGATGACAGGGAAAGGATGATGAGCGTATTGGCAGGATGGTTTTGATGTGTCTTCACCCAATTTCACGTTGCTTGACCCTGATCATGCCAGACGAATCATTCGCGACATGTTGCGATCGGCCCGCGAGATGAGACAAGGATGAAACTTTAAACCTATTCACCGTAGTATGTTGTGTGGTGCAAAGATGTCAAGACAGGCTGTAATACATTGGGGATCTGAAGCCTATGCAAGGCCACAGATCTGCAAATGAGTGACTTGAGGACTTGGATTCCAGAAGATTGGCGTACGATACAGCCTTCTGGAATTTCGTGAAGGGGTTCAATAAGCACAAGGACAGCCTGGCGCTGACCAGTTTTCAGCGGACCAAAAAGCGATGACGTGAAAATGGGTGTGTGAGGATTGCAACAGCCCATGCATCACTCCATTTGAGCGGGCTTTCAAGGAAATGTGACCACCAATTCATATTGCTTTTGCACACCATGATTCATGGTCGCAGGCAATGAAAATCACGGTTTTCGACAAAAGCGCGTGGAGATGCAGCAGACGAGTGCGAGCTAGGCGATTGGAACTCCACTGTTCGCTAACGATGCAAATTTTGACTGAAATGCTAGAGGGGACGCAAAAAGACAGAGAAAAGAAAGCGAGCAAATGAGTACTGACCCTGACCAGCTACCTCGGTTGATCGACCTCGCACCCCCTAGATTCTCAGAGTGTGAAACGGAGCATAGACCGCTAGGCGCAGAAGGAACTCCAATGATGCCAAGTCCACCCATGATCTCAATACTCTCCCGACGAGTGCTAACACTGTTTTTACGCATGTGCTTCGACTCGCGCCTGACGTGACCGTGTTGATGAGGCACAAATGAAGAGGAATTTGTACGTTGATGGGGTTGGGAAGGATCATGACCGGCCCATGGCGTGGATACCAAGGTAGGAGTAGTACCTGTGACTGGAGGTGGGAGACTGATCCGATTGGAGTTGAAACCGGGTAAAGTGGACGAGCCCTCGAATGCGTTGATAGAGGCTGGAGTAAAAGTCGCTGAGAGTCGATTTGGGTTGGTCGCGTTGGAATCCAGTGAGGGGGCGGCGATCGGCCTAGAGAGCGAATCACGTCGAGAATGATGATACGCAGGTTTGGTGACACTCAGACGGCGTTGATGAGCCAGGACTTCGTCAATGATATTCACTTGTTCACTTGAGACCAGAATTGAAGCAAGTGAAGAGCGGGACTGGTTACGAGAATGAGTACGAGTGTGTTGGTGACGTGAATTGCCAGGAGGCGCAACAGCTGAGGTTGATAAGGTTCCGCTTGTGGTAGGATTGAGAGGGTTGGCAGAGAGCCCAAAAGAGCCAGTAGAGCTTGCATCACGGCTGTTCGCCGCAGCTGCCTGTTTTAATCTATAATTTTTGAGCTGTACCACAAATACGAAACACGACAGAGGTATCAATACATGAGAGAAGAATTCAAGTTAGGAGAGGGCAAATCTAACCTTTTTGCGCGCATTGATCAATCGCACTTCGCGTTCATTTTGAGCATCTTTCTCGACCGATGTCTCAACGCTAATGACCTGAACGGGTGAAGAGGACTTCGAAGGCGGTGGAAAAGTGAAGGTGTCCATCGAGAGAGGAGTGGTGAAGGTACAAGACGCTGGGTACTTGCAGATAGAGGTATGGGAATAGAGAGCCTAGGATGAGGAGGAAAGATTGAGAAGTTTCAATATTCACAACTGGTAAAGAAGAATGAATTGAAGGAAGCAGAGGCCAAGCTAAACAATAGAAGACAAAGAACCTACGTTAGTTCGTTCGAAACGTCAAATCGAGAGGTCGGGTGAGGAAGTGTCTGAGAATCGCACAGACACAGAAGCTCTGTGAAAATGAGAGCCACAAAGATGCGAATGGATTGAAGCGAAAGAGACAATAAAAAGAAGATTAAAAGATTAAATTATGAAAAGTTTAAAATGGAAATTGAAGAAAATGAAATGAAGTGAATTAGGAAAAATTGAGAAAACCGTAGACGAAATTGGTGATTGATCAAGAAACCTCAAATTCAAATCAACTTCTGAGTCGGTATCATCGGGAACTTTAATAGAGAAGATCGACGAAAACAGGAACAGGCACACCAAGAAAGAAAACAAAAAAAAGGAATTGAAGAGAGCTGCTTTGATAGGATTTGGATGTATATAACTTCCAGTGAAGAAGTTGACGAAATGAATTGTATGGATGTAGATGTTGAGATCGTTTGAAGTCTTTGATATGTAGCTTTTGGTTTAAAGAGGGAAAGAGAAGATCAATCGAAAGAGCACCACAGTAGAAATAGAAATTGACTTAGAGTTGAGATAAAGGTCAAGAAGAAAAAAAAGGTATCCGATATCAAACTACAACAAAAGAACTTGACAACATATAGAACTTTATCGAATTGCTTTGTACAGCTTTCAATCAAACCCTCAAAAAATCATTGTAGCACTAAAAAGTTGACAAGGGTAAAGACAAGTTATTTGCGGAATGGATTTTCAATTGAATTCAATCGAAATGATCCATGGAGTCAACAAATTAAATTTCAAATCGATTATCGTGGTTTGTCGAGATATTTTCAGACATGAAGGAAACAAAAGTCTAAAGATGATAGGAATCAAAAATGTTTTACAAAGCAGTCTTATGAAGCTTAGGATTTCCTTCATCTCTTGACTCTATCCTAAATACCAGTTCAGAAATCAAAAATCTTCAAAGGATTTCTATTTAGAAAAAGAAACCCAATGGGATCATCTAAGAATTTAAAGCACTTGATGTTTTGCAAATCATGCATTTGTTAATAGATCCAACTGCGCGTCCCATTCAAGAATTTTGAAGTGTTGGTAAGGATTAAATAAACTTTCAAGCGATATAAAGAATTATCAAGAAACCCATTCGGGCGTGATTTTACCCTGTAAAATAAATCCTACAATTCTCCAAAACACTTCGATATGGTCATGACGGTTATGAAGCCTTGGATGTCATGTTTTCAGATCATGTGTTGGATGTCTTTTATTTCTCACTTACTAATGATCTCACCGATTTCGAAGATTAAATTTATGATCCACTTTCTTCACAACTCTGCCAATGATGCTGGTGGCTGCACAGGGCTGCACACTGCATAGATGGGGTCCTTTTGTTTATTTGGTCAACATCTCTCATATGGTAAACTTATCAAAGTCCCCCCCGCCCGAAAGTTTACTCATGTGGACTCCAGATGACTGACATCAAATTTATCTCTGAATCTCTCTGAATCAGCTACAATTTTCTCACACTAGGAAATCTCAATTGTAGGTGCATTCTTCTCTCTGAAATGCACTTGGGAGCTGAGTTATGTGTTGGGGTTGGTACCTTATCTAGGGGTCATCATCAGATATGAGGCTACACCACGGGATTGTTTTGTGTTGAATAATGGCCTTACCCAGTGTCCACTTGGTCCTCATCCTTCACCCGCCCATGCTTGGGGAAAATGTTTCCCCATGGTTAAAGATGATTGCCAAAAGCTGTAATTGAGGACTCAGTTTTGACCCAAAATGCTTGAAAACCCATCTGGAGAGAAATACAACACTCTTTGTCCTGGAAAATATTTTGGGGGTTGCCTGAAGCATCTTACTCAGCATCAACTCAGCAAGCAACTTATGATGTTTTTGCTGACTTTTGGAAATTCAAAGAAGTTCAAAAAATCAAAAAAATAATCAAGATAGATCAGAAATGTGCTTTATGATGTGTGGTATTTTGTTTTGGATGTTTTGGTGCCTTTTTCTTGGATAGATGCAAGGTATAACATAAAAGTTGTGTTCAATTTGCCAAATAATTTGAAAATGCATTTTGGGTCACACAAATGCATCAAAGTTTCATAATGTTGCATCTTTATTGCATTTGTTTGGTGGTTTTGGAGCCTTGTACATATGTCTGTAGTGTTGATATAGTTTTGATAACACATGTGTGATGAATTACAAGCTGAGCCAGAAAAATCCTAAAAAAATGATCAACAAATAAGGGGATACTGTCCTTCACTTCTTGTTGTTTTTTTAGATTTTTCTTGTCACTTCTGAAGGCTGACAAACTCTACAAGGGAGCTTAGTTAAAAAAGATATTGATGAAATCAAGACTTGCAATGTATAATGGAAATCACAAGGAATTTGAAATTTGAGTTATTCTTTATTGGCATGAGTGTCAAAAATGTTTGCTCAGGTCTTGTTTGCCAGTGGCCTGTTGTAAAGATGCATGTTTGTTTGAAGAAACACCTTGGAAGTACTCAATGGAATATCGGAGATGGAGAAAATGTCACTTACAATTCCAGAGGTAAAATAGTCAGTGCAAACCAACCCACCATCTCACCTAATTGATTGCATCACATGCTTGGTTCAAGCATCAAGCATGCATCAACCATCTGATGCAGACATGAGTCAAGTGGCTTTCTGAGGAGAGCATAGGTGCATTGATCAACAATGACTTCTTTGATGGCTGTCAAGACTGGTCATGGTTTGATGAAATATTTGGGTTAATTGGTAGGTTTCCAGATGTCCTTGCAAACACTAATTGGCCGTAGATCAAATTCTCCATCATTCACTTTGTGATCCAGAATATCAACTTCTTCTATGTCTTCATGAAGTCCCTGTTTTTGAAACGGCTTAAGCTGATCATAAGAGCAAGGAGATGGATCAGCTGTAATAGCTGATGCAAAGCAACCCTTGGCAGGAATGCACAATTTCAAGACCAGTGTTGTATATGGCACCCTAGTTTCAAATTTGAAGACACTCATGTATAAGGCTGGTTCTGCTGTTGCATTACCAAAATTATGATCATAATAACTGCCTTGTAATCGCAAAATTGACTTGGAGTGAAATCTTGTGGATGTTTTTTCTACTTCCAACACGTATTGGAATGCTCCTAGCCAAGCCACCATAGCACACACCACTTATCTTGAAAGTCATGCCAGATGTTGATTCAACATGACCCACATTGTACAGAGCTGAAAGGTTTACTATTTTCCAGTGTGGTGGTGCAATATGCATTCACCAAATTGGCCCAATTGTAAGCTCTACATGGGCCACTGTCAATTGCTGACCAAAAATTAGATAAGTTGTGCATGATGGTTGAAGAGAACGATGGTAACAAAGATTACCCAGTCTGGTGAATATCTTCTTGCTTACCATATACAGATTGGAGATTGTCCTACTGAAAAATCTAGCTTTTATAGCATTGTTCATGAAAATGCCATCCAAATTTTCACAGGAAAAATGTATTGGCAAGAGGAGGTGATGAATAGGGATTGGGCAAGATGCAATTTTGTAAAACTGAATTCAGCTACAACTCCAACAGAGGGCCTGGCAGATTCACCACAAATCCAGACAACTTATATCTGCATATGTGTAAACAGACAAGGTTTTTAAGGTGGGAGTTGACCTGGAAATATACCAGATCAGAGAAGATCACATGTCTTTAGGATGGGTTAGTGGAACACACAACAACAATTTTTAGATCAAATCAGAAGCAAAAATAATGGTGCAGTTGCAGGACTTGTGGATGGTTGTCCACTTCGATTTTATTGAAAATCCTCTCTTTTGATTGATTTGAGAGCAGCTGTCCAGTTTTATTGAATTGAAGATAGGTGAAGATACTTCAAAATATGATGTTACAGAATCATTGCTGTTGGGGGTTAAGTGCCAAAAATGCCACAGATTCCCAGTCAGGGAGGAAGCCTTGCTGAGTGAATTCAAATGTCTTACATTGTAGGGCTAACATATTAACTGCAGAAGTTACAATGAAATCCAATCCATCTCAGGTCAATCCCATGTTACCTTCCTTGATTCATCATATTGTCTGTGATACAAACACTCTTCCTTTTGGGTGAACCATGATACACTTGTAAAAGGGTGTGTCCTTCTGGCGCCCAGAATGGCACCTTGCTACCTTAGCTTCTGCCCCAGATGCCGTCCCCTGCCAAGCCCCAACTGTGCCACTTGTGACCTTACTATTTACCACCCTTGGCTTGCCTGTGGGCAAGCTACAGCAGGTCTGAGGTTCTGTGGGGACGGTCCTCAAATGGCCAACCAGTGCAGACAGTGTGGTGGTATCACAACAGCCAAATCAGACAGCCCAAGGGCAGTCTGACAGTCCTGGGAGCACCGAAGAACCGGGGGAATTTTCCTGATAACCTGATAGTGATAATCTCACTGAGAGCATCCGCACTCGTTTGCGGTTGTTAATTTGGTCACGTGCGGTAACAAACACAACATTAAGTAAAAAGTTACTTAACTCAACCAAATTTCGCACTCGTTTGCATTAGCAGCGCTGTAACTTTTATAACTTTACAGATAGTGCATGTACTCCGCACCGGTCGTGCAGTAAGGTAAAGTTTTAATTTTTTGAGTACACATCACCTGCTTTCATGGCCAGTTTTCATGTGATAGAGGCACTGTTCTCTTCTTTGCACTAAGATACTAATACTCCATCTACACATGAAGACCCGATATCATCCTGTTCATCTACTCGATCGATAGATCTTAATTTAAAATTACAAATTTAACATGAGTTTGTTCAGATCTTAATACATGAATTCCAATTAAAAAACAAAGGCTTTACTACATCGAGAAAGCTTTTAATGAGTCTGAATACACATAATGATCTTGTAAAAGATTTAAAGATTTAAAACTAGGAAATAAAAATCCAAACTTCAATTTTTAATTTGTATCACTTGATCCTAAAAGTCCTCCAATGATTGGTCTTTTAATGTTGATTTTCTTAAATATTGACCTCTACATAGCTATATGAATCTAGACATCTTTCATTTTCATCTGAATGGTTTGGAGTCGAGTTCAAGATGGTTGATTGACTTATTTCAATTGAAGACATCGATCGGTGTCAAACGTTCTCGAGTTGATTCATGCAACTGTAAGGCTTGGAATTCATCGTGTGTGAGTGGTGAAAAGGAGATATTGGTTGTTGACTTTGGTGTTGGAGGTCTGGTTGAGTTTTGTTTTTGGAGTCGAGTTGCCGGGAACAAGTCGTGATGTGTGATACCGCATGCGTTAGCCAATTGGTAAATTTACCGATTCGCTAACGCAAAATGACCGAAAATTAACTACCGCGGGGCTAATTTTTCACCGGTGTGGAAAAGACCCCGCGTTTGCGGTAAATTTAACCTTACCGCACCCGACTTACCGCACGAGTGCGGATGCTCTGATAATGTGATAATACAGCCTCACGGTAGTAGCATACTGTACGCCTACTTACACGATACACACCCTTAATAGCACCGATCAGAACTTACCATGTATTTCGCCAGAAACCTTTCTGCCTCCGCCTGTCACAGGCACCTTCGAACCCATGTTTCATTCAGAATTTTCATTTGTGCCCCTTGTTTCAAGCACCAATCTTCCCTTTGCAAAAAATATATATGCCTGCCACATTTGCACGATGTCATCCCAATTGCGGCCATATCCACGGCACGGTCACAACTCACTCATCACTTTTTCGATTGAATCGACACGAGACCTTCATCACCGTCACTCTCTCTACCCGCGTCATGGTGGTTCCAACGCTCATCACCGAAACGTATCGCATGGTCAACCCTGGTGCACCTCTTCCTGTTCCCAGTCTTCGAGGCGCCGTTGGCCTACATTGCCCAGTCTGCGCCACCCCGATGATCTACAAAAGAGCTAACAAAGAATCCTGGCTCATTGGGGCAAGTCCAGTCATGCCAATTCCATCGCTTCATGGATAGTTTTACCAACTAACCCTTTTGTTCTTTACACGACCACGACCGCGACCGCACAGTGCCCAACTCCTTCAAATGATCACAATTGGAAAACTTGGCGCTGCGACCAACTCAATCACGAACTAGCGCTCATCAACCTCGGTGCCCCCAGACCCATCATATCGAAAGAAGGCGACTGGGGACCCCGTATATCACCTCATGGTCGACTGATCTCCCCTCCACCTGAACCACATGCTGGACATCCCTATCATCCATTCCTGCACCGCCCAGGCGCGTCGGGAGCCGCTCAGGCCAACGGCCGAGCACCTAGGGCCAAACCTTCCACAGTTTGCAAACAACCCAACGAGGGCCCCACTTCACAAGGTCATAAGACCGCCGCGAACAAAGAGTGCCTCTCTCAGTATTGCCTAGGAGTCAGTCAAACCTTGCTTAGCATTTTGTGACCCACGAACCGTTCATTGATATGTTAAAAACCCTCCGTAGTGTTGTCTCGAGTATGGCTCGCCGCTCTGCCGCAAACACGCACGCCCGGCTGCAAGTACCCCCGTTGGGCGCGATCCTATTCCCAATCGCGAACCTTTTGATCATAGTGTTGCCGACATCAGTCAACCAGACGTTTTTGACCCCACTCTACGTGGTAGACCCAGACCAAAAGCTACCGCGTCGCAAGCTCGCCCTCACCAGTGGGCTCAATCCTCCAAGTCTCTTGGGCGACGTGTGCCCAAAGAAACCATGATCATGTTCCAGAATCATCGCGAGCAACGCGACCATGCGGCCCAACGCGAGGTTTCCAGCCTCATCGACGAGAGCAAGCTAGTCACTATCAACTTATGGGACAATGTCAGTATTTAAGACATCAACATTGATTACAAGACCGAAATTGTTTACCATTAACAGCTGAAATGATTGCAAATAGCCGGTGAAACCTAAGGCGATAACCGCCTTGTTCCCATTCTGGCCTAAAGCTTGCTTTAACGAGAGTCCCCTCCTAGTGCAGGCCCTCCAGACCGCGATTGGGCCTCATTGGAATCGAGCCATTATATTTTGGGACAAGAAGATCAATGCATGGGTCAGCCTTGCGATTCATCATCGGCTGATTCACTTTCTATGTTTTGACTGACCTGGCGATTACCTTCCATACACAGCGCGATACTCTTGACAGTTACCCTCATCGTTTCTCTGTTCACCAACGTTCGATTGTGGTTCGACTGCCACAGGTTGAAGTGCCACTTGCAGGCTTACCCTCATTAACTAAGAGTAGCCCGATAAAGCCCCCCACCTCTTCATTTCTGTCATCTTCGGGACTGCCCCCAATATGTGACTTACCATCTTCACCCAGGGACAGCTCACAACCCCATATGCCCAGTCAGCAAACCACTTCGACTACGGGACCCACACAAGCATCGACATACAAAACTACCCCTGAGATCCAACCTCATCCTACCGGAGTAGGTGTTGAAGAGGACCAGACCACGACCTCAACCCCTCGATCTCCCATCACGATCGATTTAACAGGATCGCCTGATGACGACCCTAATCAAGTCCATGTTGGAATGCAACGGTGAGCACCACAATCCACGGTCATTTCTTCGAGCCAACCACCACCAAGCTTACCATCAATATCAACAGCGATCACAGCGTGTGGATTTCCACGCAAACTGGTTGCTGAATACCAACCTCACCTCGTTACTTTCCCTCAACGCCCTGAACGAAGGGAACATAATCAGCCTGCGTGGCAATGTTGTTTCATTTATCCCACTCCACAACACTTGGGAGATCCAGGTATGCCATTTCGAATGTCTCTTTGGAAGGGAGGGGAGGGAAGGGGCGCAACATCAACTGATTGGCGTACCTTCATAAAGGCTTCCGAAATCCAACTAATTCATTGCCGAGTAAACACGAGGGCATATGGTGGCCTTGAAACCGTTAGCCTTTAGCCATTGGTTAGCATGGTTGGACATGGACATGGATGGTGGTGGTGACGGACCCAAATGGTTTCGCAATAGTCGGTGCATTGTATATAGTGTTCATATATGTATGATACATGTATGTAAAAAAAGACCAGACGAATGCCACTGTTAGCCCCTATAGATCCACTTCATCTCATCATTTCGAAGGAAATGATGAGATGAGAACGCGTCTAAGACTGAGCTTCAGCTTGACCATAGACGTCAGGTTGTGACATGCATAAGCACCCCAACAATCATTTATTCTTTGCAAAAAAGAAAGCGGTAAATGTTCCCTGGCCATTTACCGCTTTCGCTCAACTCTCCAGACCACATTGGTTTGTCAAACATGTCATATGTATGATCAAACTCTAGATCAACTTGATCACTCAGTATGTATTGCTTTATATAACATTGCTTTATATAAGACACAACACATATTCACAAGAAATTCTTTTGGTTACTCTCAACTTTCCAATTGACGATTAAATGGCACCCTCCCCAATGTAAGCTACACCAGCTCTCTTGTTCAGTTTGTTTGTGAGCCATTTATTTCTCAAATAGACCATCTCTTCCAAGAAAAAATTGTAGATGAGCGACAACATGTTTCGGCACATCGAAGCAAAACCACCATACCAAATGTTGGTCAGTTCAGCGGCGGATGCGTTGAAGATCCATCGACCGTCCTCTTGAATGTCGGGAAAAAGTTTGGGGTCAGTGAACATCTTGCAGAATTGATCGCTTTCTGCGTGAGAGCGGTGGTGGAACGGATCGACCGGAATTACAGTCCCCTTGAAGTTGGAGGGGTCGGACTGCCCGGTGTAAATATGTTCGGTCAACCTGCAGGCGTTATTGTAAAACACCACTTCAGGCATTCCTCGTGGAAAGGTTTCCTCAAGGAAATCCTGATAGAATCATGTCGAGATGAAGAATAAACAAAGAACCGAACAGGATAAGGTGGCACCAATACCCAATGATAGATAGTTCCATTTCAATTTTCCAATTGAAATCACGAAAAGAAGATATGAATATTCAGATATTGAGATGCTGCTATCGAGTTCGCGACGTTGGAATTGGAACAGAGGTACTCACTCTGACGGCGCTCACTGATTCGGCATGGTAGAATGTTTTGCGAGCCAATATAATTCCACAAGGAGCTACAATGAGCTGGTCATTGTGAGTACGGCTCCTTGATAACACGTATTTCCCGGCGGCCTGCGATTGCCCCCCATCGCGCGCTGCTTCATGGGCCCTTTGCGACTCATCAGCTTGTTGCAAGCTCTCCAGGTCGACAAATTGGCCTGTTTCGGCGTCCAGATGCGGGGTAGGATCCGGATGGAGATTTGACCCAGGCCTGTTGAGGATTGCAGTAAGGGAGAAGTTACCTTTCACTCTTTCTTTGAAGTTGGCCCACTGTTTGACATGCTCGGGGTCATCGCATGTGTCACTATTCGCGGCAGAGATACGAGGGCAGGGTTGGGCTCGGCATCGAGATCCTAGCAACGCAAAGTGTTCTGTGCAGAAACGGTGATTGACATTGGCAAGCTTGTTGGTACACGGTCCTTCCGGCAGAGGTCGCCCAGAACTTTCCGCTATTTCGCGGAGTTGTTCGGTGGTCGCACTGCAACGCCAGTGACCAATGGTCAAACCATCAGTCACTACCGCACGGATAGCTGATGATGGGGATGGAAAAATCGTTGTCAGGTGAAATTTGTTGACAGTAGAAATTTGTTGACAGTAGAGTCGGGGAATCAGCGATACAAACACTTACATTTGTAGAAGCCTTCGCCGGTGACTGGATCCACCCCGTCTGGTAATAATCGAACGCAAGTTGAGAAGTAGTGGTCTCGATATCGTGTGCCTTCAATCAGCAGTTGATCTAGGTGAGTTTCAATAGCCGACTCAAATCGGATGTTGTCGGTGCCACTAGAGCTGACGACTAGGGTGGTACCTCTTCGGTCGGCATGCTTAATCAACGAATGAAGCATCAGGCCATTACGACACACTTCCTCTGACATAGACGGTGTAAATAGTTGATCGGGGGTGAAGGTCGCCGCGGGAGTCTCGTCTACAAACACCATGTTGTACCAATTCACCAAATTGAAATGAGAGACACTACCCAAATGGTGTCAGTCTCAATTTGTCAACCGAGTGATTCATAATTTGGGCTTAGCTTACTGTCCTAGCATTTGTAGCACCCGGAACATGTAGGCCATTCGAGTACTCATGTAGTAATGACAGGTGATGTGTAGATAATCCATATCGCGGCCCAGGTCCTTTGTGTAGTAGTATCGAGCGCTATCTCGGGTGTAAAAACTGGGCCTATAAACGGTGTCGCATTTGGGGTCTGCTATCAAGGGTCAATGAAGAGGCATCTTTCTGTGTATGTTTAAGGTAAGGTCTCACGAACTGGAGCAACTGAGGATAACGGTCTGCACTGGGTGCACACCGTCGATGTCATGAAGGTATCCATTGATCCGAGAGTGCACGTGTAAGGCGTAGGCATCGTCTTTGGAGCATATGACACAGTGGGATAAAGGTGCGCGTAGAAATCGTTCGGGCAACTTCGTGGTAAAGTTTTGTTGGAGACCCATATTGCGTATGGAGAGTGTTGGATCGATTCGACACCAGCGGAGTAAGGGGAAAAGCAGTTGCCATAAGTCGTCCAGAAGGTCGGTGGGGAATTGAACGGATAAGGCCTCCTCAAGGAATGGTAACACAGGGTTTTGATTCGGTGACAGCCGTAAGGAACCACCGGCGCGATGTTCGACTTCGGCAGAAAGCGATGCAAAGCGGACGAAGTCTGACACCGTGAGTGTTGCGGAGAGGTGTGGTGACCGGTTGATGAGTTGGATGGTAAAATCGCGTAATAGCATGTTCGATGATGTGGTTGAGGTTGAGTCGATGGGAGTTGTGGTGTGGTGATGAATCGGTGTATGAGGCTTGAGCCGATTGATGTCAGCTGTTGACATCCTTCATCCCACAAACAGGCCGTCGATATTATGGCATATGAGGTAAGGGGCGAAACGTTTTTTCGGTTTAGTCATAAGTCCCAGGGTCTAATTGTGGTCAGGAAATTTCAAGCTGTACGCCTGATGGAAACCCATACTTCATGGGTATGTGCAGGTTTATCAGCGTTATCAGGGGGTTGTCAGGGAATCCCCCGGTTCTTTGGTTTACCGACAGTCCTGTGGTGTATGAGGTGGGCATAAATACATTCAAGTTCAACCAAAAAATTTGAGGGATTTTTTGTATCACAAAGATTTCATAGGGAAACTTATCACTCTTTGCAAATTGCAGTCTAGAGTGGTTTCCAGAATTACCCCAGCGACATAGGTTGGAACTCCTGTTCACTTTAGTTGTATAAGGCAAGAGACGGGGGAGAACTATGGAGTAAATCTTTGAAGTGGTGTAACAGTTCCCATTTGACAGAGATTTACTTCATGAGCCTTGGGATTACACCCTATAGTCTCTTGTCTAACCTTATGAATTTGAATTTGGCAAGGGACTTTGTTAAGTTTGACATTAGATGCTCTTAAATGCCTACCCCAATTCTGGATTGAAAATGTGCTTAGACATGACTGACTTTCCTTCACCAAACTGGCCACATCTCTTCCTGATTTTACAATACAAACCCCACCTGGCAGTAAAGCATGTATGTACCCCTCAGCACCGCACCAATTCAACTGCACAGACAAAAAAGTCACCACAGCATTTGACCACAAGTGCAGTCAAAACACGACAAAAAAACCCATGCTACATTCTGAGTACCTCCGGCGGTAGGCTTAGCTGAAGACAGCTAAAGCTATCCCTGCACACTGAACAATACTCTGAAGTCACCTCACAAAATAATCACAATCCAATTTCAGGACACAAAGGGAAAAAAACACTAACGTCTAGGGATCTCCGTCCAACAATAAACAAAAAGAATCCATTTTGTGACTGTCTCCAACATTAAAGTGGCTCGCAAGAACCTTGAGGTAACAAACACAATGTATGATGGAGAGATCCCAAGACGGAAAATATAAAATCACAAACAAGAAAATCGATCCCATTGAAATGGGTGGACTAGAGCCGTGGGAGCGTGTCTCTATTATACGAATTCATAAGTAGTAAAAAGCTCTTCAAAACTTATCACGTTTGTAATCGCCATTTGGGAAAGTTTGGTTGACATTCCTAAGAGCAAAATACAATATTTTAGTAAGAAGAACAGATTTGAAGATTTGTTTGAAATACTAACATCAACTTGGTGTTTTGACTGAATGCATTTCAAAGATCAAGATCAAAATGTCAATTTTTTACATCTTCAAGGGATGATCAAAGTCTACTCACCCCTGTTGGACGTTGTTCCAAGGTTCTGAAATATCAAAAAAAATCATTGTGAGATTCAAATGCACTGTTGTCCATCCGATCTACGAAACGATCCAACCCAGCGACATTCATAGCTGAGGAGACTCACGTGGGTTGTTGTGACGATCCCAGACAATGTCGGGCCCCCTTGCAAGACGAGCGAGGTACCAACTAGCACCGCCGACAGCAGTTCCCATAACTACGTCTAAAGAATTCAAAATCAAAGAGGCTTAGTGAGATTGCCCAAGACTTGGACTCTTGGAGAGGGCAGGACAACTTACAAATGGGGATGACCTGTTGTGATTACGATGGCAAATTTGCTCGAAAATATATCAATGTTCTGTCGATCATATTCGGCTCCTTAGTCGAATAGGCTTACCGCGGGGTCGTACCAGTTTTTCCTATGATACCATGAAATTGTTTATTTTTATTGAGTCAGTCAAGTAAGAGAGTTTAGAAGATTGAGAGGTAACTAACATGAAGCGGGCGAATGACATGATGGATTTCGACGGGTTGATCGATATTGCGAGAAGACTGATGGGCACAATAAAAAGGTTGAGGACTGAATGCTTGGTGATATGGCTACGATTGAGAATATCAAATGAATTTGGTTAGCTATAGTGTATGCAGCAATGAATTGAAGATGAAGATGATGTGTGAGGAGTTTCGTTGATGTGAGAATGACTGACGAATGGTTTTGAGGAAGATGGAGTTGACTTTTACTTTTCAGTATCAATCCGGGAGCTTTCGGTGGGTGTATTAGTCGATCACCTTAAGGTCAGAATCTATCTTAAGGTCACCTTAACCTAGGGCTACGGTGGCCGGTGGCACGTCCCTATGTAGGGCGGCGGGCCGCGCACGATGTGTTTCTCTCGACCAAACAATTGGCTCCATGATTTGAGACGAGCCCTGACGAGCCTGTGCTTTGCCGTTATAAGATGGGAAACACGAACCTTGAGACAGCAGGTGGACGCTCGTCCATCCTACCATTGAAGCAGAAACTCGATCAAAAACTGTACCATGCAAGCAAGCACGAGCCATCGACACTTGTAAAATTTCCAAGAAGCAAACTTTGCAATCTTGGGAGGAAAGTCAAGATGAACTTGCTACTATTTCATTGCAAGGACTCTTTGTGATTATAAAAAGTGACGGAGCCAATCATTCCAGATCAAATTTGAGTTTCTGGCTGATCCTACTCAGGGTTTGGATTGAGGTAAGCTAGCTTGGGTGACATGCCTGGTGAAGTATTCTACTGTTTTAGCTGAGGTCCATCTGCAAAGACGTCCAAATATTGTGCTTTTGAAATCCATGATCTCCAGACCAGGCTCAACATTGGGACGACACAAACGTGTAGAGGGTTTTTGTTGCCCAATTTCGCATCACGCAATATCCTTATCATCGTTGGAGGATTTGTGGTTCTTACATCTATGCTGCGTAACTCTTTTATGTATACAAAATTGAAAGTTATGATATGCAAGAGATTAAGACCCAAACTTATATATCGTCCATGATATACCTGATTGTTCAAGCGCAAAACGTATCTTTGGAAAATCGTGAGTAGATGCCCACGAAGTCAAATCTTAGTGGATCATGCCAACGAGTAGGGAAGCTGGATGAGGTTGTCATGAGATGTTTTATGATGTGACAGCTCGCTAAAGATCATGATTTCCTCATTCTTGTTAGCATCGGCTAACATCTTGCTTTTGAGCTTCACTTGGCTCCACTTGGTTGATAGTAACCAAAAGGAGATACGAAGGCTGTGACATTGGTATAGGCCCAAGACAAAGACAAATTGACTATGAAAAATTGCGCCCGGATAATTCGATTGGACATCAATTGCGCAAGGAAAGCTTTATTTCGCTCAAGAGCGTTTCGAGTTCTTTCACATATTCATGTTGGGACCTTTTCTCAAACTTGGAAATGCAATACTGAACTTGTTGTGTTATGAATTCTTGGGTGGGGGCGATTGGACTTTTGACGACTTGGGGTCGCAGTAGCCAAATAGAGAGGATTGACACATTAGCTTGGAGTATGCGCTTTTTAGAATCATTATCAGTTTATTGAAGTTGACCTACCAAATCTCACTTGGAGTGAGGTAGCGGCATTTCCAAATGTATTCTGTATGACAAAATGGACCATCCTCCAAAACGTCGTCCAGCTAGGGCATAAAGGCGCGAGGATAGGGTCAATTGTAACATTTATACTGGAAGATGAAAGAAAGAGAAGCAGAAAGCTACTCAGGTGTTACTCACTCCCATCCAGCGTGCTGTCGGACCATGTCTTGTACTACTTGAATCCACTCAGATTGCCACACTGGATCAGATGAGGATCGAGGCTTTTTTTGCAAGAGTTCTTTGACGTCGCTAATAGACTCTTCCACATCTTCGACATCCTGGGCAAGAGCATCGTACACAAAATGTAGATTTACAGAGTTGCACCAGCTGGAGAAAAGTGGAAGTGGTCAGCCTACTTATGTATCAAATTTTTGAAAATAGCGGTTTTCGAAACGTCAACTGACTTATGATTGATGCTGATCACAAGAGGAGACAAGTTTTCAACCTCATGTTTCCAACCGCTCGGTCTAAAGGTCTTGCCCAAGTAGCGTATAGAGTGAAAGAAGATGCTTACTTAAGTTCCATATTCATTCTCATTGAGGGTGAAATAGCTGTGTCGATATTGACGGGAAAGACGCACTCACACAAATATAACTTCACGTTCCGATTGAATGATGGTGATGGGGTCCGACTTACCGGGTTCATAAAGATTCCAACGCTTTTGACCGAGGATATTGGCTGACCACGAATACGATGCATCTGTCGTGGGTCAGTGAGATTTTAGTCTATCAATCCAACCTGAAGATGCAAGGTATGGGGCCCGCTCCGCATGTCAACTTGGACGCAGGTCGACCGAGGTCAAGTGACTGGGGCTGAGAGAGGAGAAATGCAGCGTACAAACGTCTGAGTGGAATGCAGTATAAGTACCCCCTTGACCGATATAAACGAAACGAAAATCATCTTGGGTCCGGGCTGTGTAATAGCTGAATTGCTCAGGATTTATGAGAGGAGTTCACTATTGTCGATCGTGAGGTGGAAGAGGCTTAAAGACGCACGCATTCATCCAGTCATCTTGAAAGATTTCCGGTGTAGAGTATAATGAGCGAGGATTATCATCGGCCCCTTCCACGATCTTGGGTAGATGCCAATCTTTGACATAAAATTTTGTGCTTGGCTGATTGGGCATATCAGCAGAAAGGTATCTTTCCCATCGCTCGATGACTTCACTGAAGGGTATGCACCGATGAGTACTTGCGTACTCATCGCCGCTCGAGGTTGATAGCACATCGCCAGCCTCAGACTCGACACACGAGACAAATTGATGTCCATAAGAGGTTTTCAGCTCTGCCAAGTTTGGGTAGCTCACTCCGTCATGAGTTGAAGTCCATGATTGGAAAGCCGCCCAATCGTCAATCAAGCCTCGGCGAATCAAGCAGGGTCGATTAGGAAAAAGGTACTTTTCTAAAAAGCTTTTATAGTCTGGAGGCGTTGACAGAACGTCCATCTTACATCGAGCTTGGTTGAGCTGACTATCGGCGTTGGAATGGATAGTTTAAAGGAAAGGTGAGCGGTTCAGACTGTTCAAACTGGCTTGCTATCTTGTCAACTTTTGTACAAACCCTAGTATTTAGGGTTTAAGTCTCATGATTGACCAAAAAGTCGAAAATCAACGATTCTCACTATCATCGACTAAAAGTAATCGCAGTGCAGAACAATGCCTTGATCATGTACCATGGCACTCAAGACCTGTGTACAAGAACAGGTCTCGCAACCTGGACTGGCAAACACGCCGAGAAGTGCAAGGCTCACCAAATTGGTTCAAAACGACTAAACCAGGCTGAGCGACAAAAAGCTAAGGACGCAGATTGGACGACTTGATAAATTCAATTTGAGTAATGAGCTAGACCATCGGCAGGAAGAGAGCGGTATGCAACGGGGCTTGACCTATGTATTCATTTCAAGAGAAATCAGTTGGTCCAATAACCTTTGGTTATTTCCATTGCTAGTTGGAGGGCGTCACCCAGAAGTTTAATCGACCTCTTTTCCCAACGTGAAATGACCAGCAAGTTCATCAAAAGGTACTTCACCTCACCCTTCATCCTTTCTATCTACTTGACTTGCCTTTGAATCGTTCGACCTAATTTTAATTTGCCTTATACATAATTTATTCTTATTTATCCACTTGGCTTTATTACCGTCAGCCCAATTACTGGTTTAATTGCGCCTTGAAGGCATCATCAAATAATCAAAAGTCACTTCATCACGAGTTTTATCAATAGTAGCCATCAAGATGAGTTACAATCAACAATACTATGCGAATCCACCATCAAACAACTATCCTTCCTCGCAGGGTCCTCTGGATACAACAATCCCAATCATACCACACGTTCACAAGTCTCAAGGCATGAGCACAGGCTTTGAAGCCAATCCATCCTCCTACAACCAGGATAATTCCAACCCTTTCATCTCGGGAGAACCGGAAATAGTCAGAGACCTTAGCTTTAGGGATGAGAAAAAGATTGATATCAAGGAGGAAAAGATTATCGAAGCTCCCCGGGCTGCTCCGCCAAAGCCCACTGCCTCAAAGCCAACACCAGTTCATCTCAGCGACTCGGTCAAGTTCTGGACGTGGTTCAGTCCGTATCGTCAAATATTGGTCTTGACTATTGGCATTCAAATGGTAGCAATCCTGGTTACTCTCTCTGGCGCATGGATATATCCCAGAACTCACATTTCAGCCATGGTCGGTGGAAATCTGCTGGTAGCTGTTGGCATCCGTAGTGAATGGGTTATGCGTTTCCTTTATTGGTCTTCCATCAAGCTTATCAGAGGATGGGCCCCAATGAAGTTACGGGTCCTCGTTGTAGCCTTTTTGTACCATATCGGTACGCTTAACATTCCAATCCAATTCTCACTAGTTTCATCTCCACCTCAGACCAGATACTTATGATTGGCAAATGACTCCAGGTGGACTGCACAGTGGCTGTGGAGTGGGTGCAATGTTGTGGCTAGGATTATCGTGGTCATATCATCTACTCAATCGTGAACTATATCACTCCGTGGTCTTGGGAACATTGTTTTTATCCTTAGTAATCGTGGTGACGACATGCATCGTAGCTACTCCTCTGGTGCGATCAATGTATCACAAGTGCGTCCACTTCAGCCTTTCTACCAGACCACACGAATCTGTCGTGATCATGACATTGACACGTCTTTTACAGCGCCTTTGAGATAACACACCGATTTTTAGGATGGTACGCCTTCTAGAGCTTCTTCAATTCTTTTGCCTGACTGACAAATTATATATTTTCTTTGATTATTCCCACTATCAGGGCCGGAGTTCTTTCAAGTCTTGCATTTGTTCTAACTTCAAGTTGGTGGGATATCAACACCCATAGTTGGAAAACTTCAACTTCTTACTTGATTCATCTAGAAGAATTTTGGTATGTTATTGCACTATTCCCCTTGTAAGCATCGTCTTCTTTCATCGTTTATCTTGCATATGTCAAGTACCAACTCTCGATCTTGCTTTTTAATTTTAGAGTCATCGGCCAATGGATCACTGTTAGACACGTTCCCGTCACTGTTTCCGCTGTAAGTCCATTTCACAAGAATGTACACAATACTCAACTCTCAACGCGGTTTAAAAATCATCCTACAGCCCTCCTCTAAAGCTTCAGTCATCAGAGTTCCAGGGGGACTTACATCTGGAGTCCATACTCGTGTTTCCCGTGGAGGTCTACGAGAATGGCATATCTTTGGCTCAGTTAGGTACTTATCGAAACACTCAAATACAAACTTACCAAAGCACTCATCAATATTTCTGATTGTAGTGAGGGCAGGAATTCTGATTGTCATTACATCGTCATGGCTGTCCAAGGAGGTTTCACGCGTGCGATGAATCGTGACCAGCCTGCCAAATTGTACACCAAGACTTGGAAGGTTAGAGGCCTATCTCCATTCTCACAAGAGTCCCTTACTACATTGCTAAATTTCGTTTTAACATTGTCTTTCCTCCTTTTACCAGCCTTGTGGTCTACCTTACTTCTCTAGATTGTTCACTAAAGGTGTGGCAATTTGTACCGGGTCAGGAATTGGTGCCGTAGGTTCCACTTGCATCCAACACGACGATTGGTACTTGATTTGGATTGGGGCTGATCTGGAGAAGACATATGGGAAGGAATTGATGACTTTGATCACTACCAAGATTGAACCACATCGACTTTTGGTCTGGGACACCAAAGGGCCACTTGGTAGACCTGATGTCAATGTCGAATTAGAAAGAGTTTTCCGAGAGTGGAACGCACAAGGTCATTATCCTTTTCATTTTCCAACTTCTTTCCTGAGCTTTCAATTCGTCGAATTCGTTCTGATCCCTTGGAACGGTCTTCTTTCAACAGTCGCTTTGTTCATCGGTAGTCCTTCACTCAATCAAAGTGTCTTGAGAACTTCCAGA
This sequence comes from Melampsora larici-populina 98AG31, assembly GCF_000204055.1. Lineage (NCBI taxonomy): Eukaryota > Fungi > Basidiomycota > Pucciniomycetes > Pucciniales > Melampsoraceae > Melampsora > Melampsora laricis-populina. The sequence goes on from NW_006768787.1 coordinate 1,021,590, forward strand.
GCTCGTGGTATACCAGTGTTTGTGAGTTTGATCCTTTCCCCTTTTAAGCATATCAATCCTTGAAGATACTAACTCCCTTCAACCGTCTCAAGGGATCCATTTGGGACGCTTAAATTGCTGCGTGGAAACATTCGATTTATTCAGGAAGGAAAAGTCAGACACTGATTCTTTTCATTTCGTCTAGGTAATCATTGTACTCTAGATGCCCTATTTAGGCGATTCGCACTTGTACTCCCCTTTGACACAACTAGAACATACGTTCTTTAAACAGAAAACAACATGCCCTAGAATTGTTCCATTCATCAATCTGGATTCCATATCCAAGACTATAAAAATTAAGTATTACAAATGTATAAGCCGCATGAAAACTCCCAGGTTCCATGATCCCATGACAAAGAATGCACTTATATCAAAAGTGATGCAATTCTTACTACCCAAATCTCTTTTTCACATATATACACGAATATTCTTCTGGATCTTGAGAGCAAAGGCCTTGAAACAGGGCTGGCAGGTGGAGAGATAGCCTCTACCACAGGTAGTATTCTATCACAGGTAGTATTCGCCTCCGTAGGCACGTTGATGAAGTCAAAGTTGAGATCTATCCTATCGTGATAACCACAAGAGAATGATTCTGGAGAGATCAACCCTCCAACATGATTTCTGATATCATATATGGGCGCAATATAACATATCTTGAAATTATTATTTTGGCAAACGTATTATAATGGTAATTGTAATTTCCCTAGTCACTACCACCAAAGAAATGTTGACACCATCACCACCGACAAAGCCACCTCGGATTGTGAAATCCGAGGCATCCCTGGATGATGATATTACAGACATAATCCAAGGCTTTATTAAAGACCAAATAACTCTTCAGATCATTTCCTTGGACATACAGTCTGAGGTGATTCATTTCAGAGGTTATCCCAGATTTGACTGTCTGAGTCTCTTTGTTGGTTGTGCCTTTGATGACAGTAGTCCAGCATGCTTTTTGATTCCTTGACTTTTTTTAATTTTCAAGGTTTGAGTGCCTTGGGTTCTGCCTACTCAAGTACCTAGCTATTCTCACCTGCCTAGAATTTGAACAGCTAAATCCTTAACTAACTTACACGTGGGAATAAATCTTGGACAAAAAGTAGAAACAAATTGAAAGATCAACAAAATCCTGGCCAGCTTGACTCCGGAAGTCATTCTTGGGATAGGATCCTTGTCAGCAGGGTGCAGCAAGCTGTGCTCTGTGGGCCCCGGTTACTTAATCAAAGAAGGGGCATGTGTAGACCTATTAACCTGTGATGCACACACATTTGGGAGTATTCCATCCACAGCTCTTACCCAAACTAATTTAGCTGAGGTAATTCCCACTGTGGAAGCCAAGATAGAAAACATGTTATATCTTGGTCTGCTCTCTAAATCATCTGTAATTCAATTCTACCATGAATTCTAAGCTTTAAACCATTGCCAGTTATAAACTTTTACTATCACCAATCCATACCTATTGTGCCCAAATATGATGTTAGCCACACCCAAGGAAATCATGGCTGTGGATGCAGATCTTTTACACCTCAAGCAATTACCTGGCCCTATTTGGAGCTGTTAAGCACAGATCTTGGGTATCTTGACAAGTAATGTGGCTCAGAAATGATGAGTTCTGTCTATTAAAGAGATTTTCAGATGAAGAAAAGGGCTACAACTGATTTCATACATGAAATGAGGTACTATACTGATATGTGACATACAATGTTATAATGTTTCACAAAGGGTTAACTGGAACATTGAGATCATAACAGCAACCAGGGTGTAAACAAAAGCTATATGGGGACATCTGGGGATTCTTCAAAGGACCTTTCATTATCATACCCTCAAAATGACTTATCAGACCCTACTGATGAATGAACTCTGAGGGAGTTTGAATGCTTTATATGGAGCATTTGGTTTTCAGCCAATCAAAAGGTGGTGACATAAGATAGATCCTCAGACTCTGGTACTGAGTCAAGTGTCAAGACTCAAGAGCTATATTATATTTACCAAACCAAACCAAGCACTGTGTTTCATCTCAAGGGCCCACCCCAAATCACTTATCATGTCAATATTTTGTCAGTGGAACAACTCCTGTGGTTAAAGATCAGAAACATGTGGCACTAAACTAGAATTTGCAATACAAAATTATGTCATCAGCCTCAGGTATATATAGAATACTAGCTAAAAAATCATCAAACTAAACAATTCATCATAACTTATCTTGAGGGCTTGCTTCCAATTTGTAAAACAAACTGGAAGCAAAAACAAGCATCTTGATAGAAACTTGAAACATATGTTACTAGAGTCCTTTCAGAATTCATCTAAATACTTGACCCCACTACTTCCAGACAAAAACATCATTCTGCATCAAATTCCAAAATTTTATCATAGGATTTTTGCAATCTTCAATCAAGACTTTAACTCATCACTATCACTTTGTATCTTCAATTAGACAGTCCAATAATTCTCCAAAAAAAAGTGAGTGCTCACTCATTGTTGATTCCATCATTCAATTTAATTCCATCAGATTTGTGAACTTATCAAACCCTGAATTTCTCCTCAAGTATCACAAAATCATTGGACTGCTAAAGATCAGTGAGTGCAATGGTATTCTACTTCTTACACATCTCTTTCATAATCATCCCCAAGAAAATCTGCCTTCTTTTTGGTTATTCGATACCATGATGTCACTCTTGTCTCTGGATCATCTCTGGCATCCCTTATCAGATTAGCTAGAGATGAAAATTTTAAACCAACCAACCAAAAAAATCTCAAAAAATAAGTACACTGATTCTTGACTTTGATTATTTGTGGTGTTTTTTCAGAAAATTGTCACTTCCAGAAAATATCTAGCAGCCAAAATTCCCAACAGCTCCAAAGACCTGAATTGGAATCAAGTGCACTCAGTTCACCAGTAGTTTGACAATAGCTTCCTATTCACCAAATTCAGCTTTGTACCTCATCATCACAAACACATTTAGATATCATCAATAAATTATTTCAAGAATGATTTTCATCCAATATTCAACTTTCAAATGCTTGATATGGATGTCAGTCATGTCAATTTCAAGTGCACAGTCTGAAGGACTAGAAGGAATACCTGGGTTGATACAATGTGGGCAGTGTCATGCAATGCAACCAGTGATAGACGAGATACCCAATGTATCCTGTGGTAGATCAGTTGAATGTGGCTGTAACTATTCATGGGAATGTTGCACACTGGTTACAGCCTATAAGATGGAGTGCCTCTGTGGCACAACACTTCAACATGAATGTCCTTCAGACCATTCTGGAACCTGTGCAGAAATCCATCCTGATTTGGAACCAGTATACCAAAGATAATATGATCTGGCAAGATAATAAGTTTTTATTATCTGTAAAGTTATATCTTGTCTGGTTTTTGAGGATCATATTGGTTTGGCATTCACAAATTTCATCTTTTTGTTCTTTTACTGTGAGCTTAAATCTTCTTGGTTCAGAAACTCTCACTGGGGTAAGAGTTAAAAGGGGTTTAATATATTGTGACTTGTACCCATATCACAAATCAGGTAAAAAACAATGGAATGATAAAAGAGGCAATATCAAAATGTGTGTTGATCATTATGAATAGAGTTGTAGTTTCAAGCAAATCTCCAATTTATCAAGAGTGAAATGAGGTATATGGAAGTAATTTATTGGTATAAAACCATTAAGAAATATAATTAGTTGACCTCCAGGTATTGGAATGGTGGTAGAGTCACCCAATGTATGTAATGCTAGATTACCCAAAGCTTGCGACGGTAATCTAGAGTCCATTACGAGTGGTAGGGTTTGACCCGAGAGGTGTAAGGGCCGAGGGAGCCCGAGGCCCGAAGAGGAGTGGTGGCGTCGAACCAAGGGGAAGAGAACTCTCCTTGTCCAGAACTACCCGAGTTACCTGATTCAACAAATCCATGGTTTCCTTACAGAAAGAACAACAAACCTCTGGTTACAAGATTTCACCTCAGATAAATTCAATATCAACAATGGCCTCCCTCAAGGATCTCCTCTTTCCGTCATTCTCTATATAATCTATAACTCATCTCTACTAAGCTCAACTCCATTGACGCCGAAAGCGAACAACCTATCTATTGGATTTATAGATGACGTGGTTCACATTGTCTCATCGAAGTCCTTTGAAACTAATATGTCTAAATTGCAGGATCAAGCAAACAAATCACTAAGATGGGCCAACACACACGGGGCCATCTTTGACAGGAAAAAAGCTCAGCTCATTCATTTCACCAACAAAAGGATAAAATCCTTCCCGGAGTTCTCTTTTGGCGACACCCGACTAAAACCCAAAAGCAAAGTTAAGTGGCTTGGGGTCTGGTTTGACACCAAACTCTTATTCAACCATCACCTTCAACAAATGAAAAAGATAGGCAAATTCACAATCGGCCAACTACAGCGACTCAACAAATGCTATTCAGGCCTATCGCCTAAAGAAGTCAAAAAACTAACGCTAGCAATCCTACTACCTCGCATATTATACAGAAGTATAGTTTGGTGCACGGAAAGGAACCTTAACAAAGCTGATAAAATCCTCTCCCAGTTGCAGAACTCAGCAAATAGAATTATCCTAGGAGCATTCAAAGGAACGTCAACCAACATGCTCAGCCACGACGCGTACATGATTCCATTCACGATGATAGCAGCCAGACGACACCACAAATTCCTTCTCAAACGACTTACAGCGCCACAGAACCACCCGACAAACATCTTCATCCAACATGAATTAAAGCTACAAACAAAAACACACAAAGGGCCGATCCAAGATGTTTTACGAAGTCAGGATCTCAAACTACTAACCAAAGAAGAGATGGAAATAATCTACGCTCACTCATTCCCCCCGTGGACAACTAATCTAGGCCAAGTCATTAACCTAGACAAGTCCAAAGAAGAAGCGACAGAATTAGTTCCGAAACAAGTGGAAGAAGAAACAAATAAGAATGCACTCATCATATTTACAGACGGTTCAGTGAGTGAAGAAGGGGGAGGTGCCTCAGCGGTGACGGAAACAACAAATAAGACAGTATCTATTAACTTTCATCACAACTTCTCGAATCACGAAGCTGAGCTCATGGGAATTTACCAAGCAACCGAACTAGCAAACGAACTCTTCAGACGGAACAGACCACCGCTGAAAGAACTTGCAATATTCAGTGATAATCAAGGAGTATTGAGACTAATTCACGAAGCGCCTAGACAAACATCAGGCCAACATCTAATCATTAAAATAAGAACTAACATCCGCAGACTCCCCACTGACGCTAAACTTAGACTTTATTGGACTCCAGGTCACACAGGTATAGAACTTAACGAAAAAGCAGATGAATTGGCAAAAGGTGCAGCAAACAATAACCCAAACGCAATAACGATCCCAACAAGTTTAGGAAGTTTGAAGAAGAGAACCAACGAAACCTTTAACATCAAAGATATAATATTTAAACCAGGCAAAAATCCCTATAAATCAAACCCTAAAGAGATCTCATTAAGCTTACAAGGAATGGAGAAAGGTGGGGCGGCTGCGATCTTTCAGCTTAGAGCCAAATACAGTCCTTTGAACGAACACTTGTTTAAACGTAACCTAATTGACTCACCTCTATGCCCACATTGTGGGCTGAAAGAGAGCACTGAACACTTTCTTTTGTATTGTAGGAAACACTCAAAGGCACGGAAAAAATTCAGAACTCGCCTTCGTAAAGAAGAGATCAAAGTCAACTGGAACAATGCCAAAAAACTGTTAGATACTCCAAAGGGCTTCCCCGCTTTAGCGGACTTCATTCTTCAAACTAAAAGATTTATTCATTTCCATTCTTATACACAGGACAATACCCTAAAGAGAGCGACCACAAAACAGGTTTACGAAGTGACGGAAGAAAGACGATAATTTCTGAAGGTCCACCCATTACGTTATACGATCGCTGTTCAATCCCTCACGGGTTTGTTGACCTCCAAGATACGTCTTGGGTACACAGGGCTTCGAGACAACGCATCTTCTAGTCCCAGGACTTTAAAAATAACCGTCACGTACAGAAATCTGTTCAATCCCCTGAGGGTTCACCAGCCTCCAGGGATCATCTTGGAACCATAGGCTGGTGAGACATTTTTTGAACTAGTCGCAGTGGACTCTAAAACACAAGCATACGTACAGATTATGTTCAATCCCTACAAGGGTTCGGCGACCTCCTAGGTATACCCATGGAATCAGGCGTTCGAGACATAAATCAAAAAGGTTAACCTTTCTAGCTCTAAACACCAACTTGGACTGTTTCCTATACGGAGAACGCAAGAAGTTTCTTGAGTCTAATGACTCCAGCATCCTTAACAAGATGATGGGGGTCCATCGCTTTCCTGCTGGTGGGCTAAAAGCCTAAAGATGGATTTTAAAAAAAAAAAAAAAAAAAAACATATAAAGGGAATCAAAAGCTTAAAGCTTGGACTTTTTCAAAAATTACTGTACTATCTTATTGTCACAGAGTAGACCTGATTTTGATTAGATGGCCGTTTTTTCTCTAAGGTGTACTAGTCTCTTGTACAATTACTTTGTTCTGTTAGTGTTATATGCAATCAAGCCAAACACACTTAAAAAAAAAAAAAAAAGAAAAAAAAAAAAAAAAAAGAGAGGGAGAAAATTTTCCTCTCTACGCCCCCACTACCACTTCTCCACCTCTCGTTAGCTCTGCGTTTGAATTTCTAATAGATCTCCTATTAGAAATTTTCCTTTCTTACTAAAAAGAAGATATCTCTCTTGTATCCTAAACATTACCAACCTCAAGACAATTTGTAGTACTTCATTTCTCATAAAATTCCTGAATGAACCAAGAAAGAAGAGATAAATTAATCGCGAAGAAGAATAAATTACATCAAATTGTTAAGATGTCTAAGTCTTTGGAAGAAGAGAAAGCTGCGAGATTGGCTAAGGAAAAAGAACAAGCAGAAGAGAGATCGAGAAGGGCGGAATCGAGAACGCTTCAAGAAAACTCTGGTGTGTCGGGAGGAATCAACAGATTAAATCCAAGCGGGAGTTTGCTTGGTCATGTAGAAGAAGGAGGCCTAGAAGAGGATGAGGAAGAAGGAAGCGAAGATACGGATTCAGTGTCGAACACAGAAGATGTTAAACCTTTAGAGTTGAAGAAAAAGGAGTTAGAGAAGTTGGAGAAGTATCGAGAGGAGGAGAAGAGACGTCAAGGAAATGCATTGGTTGACTCAAACCAAGGACAACAAGTACAGGTCCTACCTTATGATGGTGTGTTTCCTGTTGTTTTATTTATAAGATAGTCTCCTTTTCTTCCAATTCCTATCCTTGTCCTCGTGTCTAGAAGCAAACGGTTTCTAGAAACCCAAGCGTTCATTGTGGCTGCTTGAAGCGCCAGACGTTGAAGAAATGAGGAGGCTGCTGTAGCGCCAACGTTGTGAAGAGACAAAAGATGAGGCCGCTAGTAAGCGCCAGGTTGCAGCTAAATGCGCACCGTAGAAGAGTGAGGAGAGATAGTATCTCAGGAAATCCTAGTAAACCAAAGGTCTCTAATTTACAATAAGAGAACGAAGTCAGCTGCCAATAAAGAGCGCTAATGGAAGACTTGATTCATTATCAAAAGAGGCCTAATAAGAGATCAATACTTACGTGTTCTGGATCCTCTTGTTTGTTATTAGCTCTTAGAGTATCAAACGACAATGGCAAAGCCTCGGGGAGTAAAGCCTTACTAGAGGCTCTCACAAAAGCCTTAGACTCCCGTGATGGGAAGACTGCTCGACATTTGATTGATAATTTCAACTCGTCTTATGGAGATATGATTCATATGGAGTATGATGGTTATAAACCTCCAGAGCAGAGCGGCTCAGTTCTAGATGCAGCGCGTGTAAACCCTGTGGAAGCGATATTAAATCAAGTCTCAGCTCCAGGTTCGACGCTAACTACGGTGAATCAAAGCACAATCCCAGAAGCGACGCATGTGAATGATAGAGTCCTTAACGGAGAATCAAATGCGGTCTCAAACGAGGTTCAGCCATCTTCAAAAGAAGGAGGGAAGCTAGAGAAAAACGGCAAGGCTAAGAAGAAGGCTAAGAAACAAGAAATTCCAAGTGATGACTCACCTTCCAGCGATTCAGATGATTCGAATCGAAAGAAGAGAAAGCCGAGAAAGAAACAAGCGAAATCCAAGAAGAAACGCTTGGCTAGCTCTAGTTCTTCGAGTTCAGACGACTCAGGGTCGGACACTTCGGATTTGTCTTTGATTTTGAGTTCAGATGAATCAGAATTAGCCAAGAAAGCGGAGTTAGAATGTGAAGTGGTAGAATTTGACTCCGCAGACCTTCCTAGGAAGTGGGATAAGGGCTTCAAACGCTTAAGAGCTTACGTACCGTTATCAGTGTTCAAGAAGGTAGACCTAGAAGCGTATCATGATGACGATGATGATGAGAAGTCAAAGGACAAGAAAGATAAATTTAGAAGCTCAGAGAAGGCGTTAGAAAAACAGCTGACTTACGGTGATTTCGTAGAAATGTGCGATCTAGAGGAAAGATACGCTAGAGAAATTTATCATTTAGACACGTATGCCAATTACATAGTGAAACATAAACAAATTGTGTCAGACTTGAAGAAGAAGTATCTTTGCTGGATGGTCGGTCTTCGCTACCACTTAGCAGTTAGAACGGTGATTTTTCGAAGGAGAAAGTTGATCAAGGCAAAGGTGAATGGCAAGACGGTCTGGAAAGATAAAGTGAGAATCCCGAACGGCCTACAACCGTCAGTAGAGGGAAAGGCGAGGTTCAATGCTGAACGAGCTGGAGATCTTCAATACGATGGTAACCCTTATGCACCAGGTGGTCCGAAATTCGGGTTTAGGTTCTCAACAGGCAGACCTAAAGAGTCAGTGACCCAGACGGTCGTAGAGAAAGTGATTGAGGTTAATAACTCAACGAATCATACCCCAAGGGGTAAGAGAGGAGGCTTCAAGAAACCTTACGTGAAAAAGAATTACTCATTCAACCGTAATGGTAAGAGTGACTCATACAATTTTTCTTAGCGTTGAGGTACAAGAGACTGAGTATTTTTCTCTTTGGTTGTGGTGTAGATTCTCAAGCAGGAAACAACACGGCGGGCCCAGTGCAATCCACGTCGTACAAGCCGAATTACTTCAACAAAGGACAGAAAGCGGGAAACGCTAAAGCTAGCACACAAGAGGGAAACCAAGCGACGTGAGTAGTTGGCAGGTAGAGAGAGTGTTAGCGGAAGCTAATGAAATGTGGTCTCTTTGTCTCTTACGGTTTTGGTATGGTCTGCTGCTCGCGTAAAACTCGTTGAATGCGTGGTTGGTTCGCTTTGCTTGTACAATTTGTGTGTTTGAATAACTGGATACGGTGAAATGTGGTGGAATGGAAACTGTGGATGTCCCTCTTATTTCATTTTGTTAGTGTCTGATACAGTCTAAATTTGTAACCCAAAAGAGATGTAGCAGAATCCTGAGAAGAAAACGCTTGTTTTGAAATGTTAGGGTGATTAGTTTCTGCCGTGTGATTCCCCAGACTGTGCTTGGGAGTGACAAGTTAGGAGAGTGTGGTCCAGAAGAGGTTGGAGGACCAGCGACACGAGATGACTTGGCAGAAGAAATAGAGGAAAGTCAATTAGAGAGCTCAGAAGCGTCTTCAGATGAGGAACAGAAGAGAAATAAGAAAGCTCTGATTCCCTTACGTGAGAGGAAAATATTTACGGTAGAGGTGGTTCCGTGGCCGGTTCCAGTCTCCTGCAAGATGAAGGTGGGAGAGTGGGTTTGCGTGATGGAAGAGGCAGGCCTTCAAGAGGATATACCTTACATCGTAAATGGATTCACACAAGGTTTCTGTTTAGGCATTCCTCAACATGAGATAGAAGGAATGAAATGGTACACGCCGGCAAATCACAAATCAGCTCTAGCAGCAAGATCCCAGATAGAGGCCACCTTGAAGAAGGAATTACACGCTGGAAGAATAGCGGGTCCTTATACTCACGAAGAATTGTTTCGCCAATTTGGTTTCTTTTGGTCAAACCCAATGGGTAGCGCCGTGAATGGCGATGGTTCGATTAGGATGGTAAACGACTTGTCATTCCCTAGAAATGTACAAGGGATACCGTCAGTAAATTCTTTTGTGAGCAAGTTGAACTATGGGACCTACTGGGACAACTTTAACAAGGTGGCGGGATTTTTTCAAGAGAATCCAGGAGAGTGGGATTTAGCGATCTTCGACTGGCAGAAAGCCTACTGCCAACTTCCAGTACACCCGTGTCAAAGACGTTTCTTGTGCATATTAGATTTCTATAATAGACTCTGGGTCGACCTAGCAGTTGGGTTTGGTGGTGTCGCCAGTTGTGGAGTGTTCGGAGCTCCAGCACATATTTGGAAACTTGTAATCGAATACCTCCTAAAGATATGGAAGATCTTCAGGTGGGTAGATGACAACCTAATGTTACGAAGGCCAGGCGAGAAGGTGACACTAGCGGACGTGACAGCTTTAAGTACTTGCCTAGGTGTGGCGACAAACCCAGCCAAAAATTTTGACTTTGCTGAAGAACAGAAATTTGTAGGGTTTATTTGGAATGGTCACGAGCATACGGTGAGACTACCTCAAGAAAAATTGGCAGAAAGGTTAGGATTAGTGGTGGAATTCCTGAAACCGGATGGGTGATGGTCATTGAGTCAAGTTGAGAGTTTCGTGGGAAAATTGGTACATACTGTTCACATTGTACCGCACATGAAGGTGTATTTATGCTCGTTTTATCGCTGGATGAAGAGTTGGAAGAATAAGGCGGCCCTGCGGGCAGCACCAGAAGGGGTGATAGCAGACCTGCAAGAGTGGTATTGGGTCCTTAAGAATTTTGACTCGAGACAGTTGATACCTTCTCCTAAGGCGACGGAGATAGCGTGGGTTGGAGACGCGTCGTCGTCCTTCGGTATAGGAGTTCTCATAGGAGAACAATGGGCCTGCTTCGAGTTTACCAAAGATTGGCAGACACTGGGCCTGGTAGGCGCGAAACATACGATTGCCTGGGCTGAGACAACAGCAATACGCTTAGGTTTGCTGGTCCTACAAAAGACGGTGAAAGTAGCAGGTAAGCTAATTCATGAACGGTTGAGGATGTATAAGTGTCTGACGATAGGTTGGTTCGTTAGGGAAGAAGTTCACTGTGTGGACGGATAACACCACATCACAGGCAGCAGTCAGAAAACGCAAGTCCCGAGATGGAATGGTGAATGAACAATGGAAACAAATACAAATACTTCTTACGGTGCTAGCGTGTGACATTGAGGCGAAACGTGTTACGTCTAAAGGGAACGATGCAGATGCTTTGTCTAGAGGCATATTAGGGAAGCTGGACTGGTATCGCGAAGTTCTAGTAGAAGTCCCGGAAGATCTAAATCACTTACTTCGACAAGTTTTTCCACCAAAGCTAAAGGCAGAAGATGAAGCCAAACTCGGTGAACAAGAAGATTGCTGAAAGCAAGAAGAAAGAATCAAGGGGGAAGGTAGTGACTCACTCAAGCCTGAAGAGAGTAACAAGACCGTTTGGAGCGTTTAAAAAGAATGCGTTAGGAATTGATGATTCGGAAACAGATGAGGTCAAGAGACACTTTTTGCGAGGAGCTTGGGGAGATGGTACTTTGAAAAGTTACAACTCAGGAGTCGTGAAATTATTTCAGTTTGCAACAAAGAACAAGATAAACAAAACGGAACTCCTACCAATCTCACAGGTCTTGATGAAGAGGTTTGTTGTTTGGGCGTCTAAGAAAGATGTAGATCGGGCAGAAGATGACGAGTCGGTTAAATATACGACATTAAGAGCTTAGGTTCGGGAATTAAAGCGTGGCACCTCTTCCATAACGAAGAGTACCCGGCGAAAGTAGATGATGCAGTAAGGACTCTACTCAGAGCGTCAAAGAAAATCGAAGTTGAATTAGGAGAAGTTGAAAAGAAGAGACCGGCAGTGATGATCTCAGATTTAGTGGTCCTCCTAGAAGTCCTTCCAGACGAAGGCGAGAGGCGTTTGGCGATGCTGACGGTCGCACTAATGGCCTTTTGGGGTACTGCTAGACTTGGAGAGCTGATATCGGACGATAAAAATAAACGACTTCCGACGTGGGAAGATCTGAGATGGAGAGAAGATAGATTGGCGGTAGAGATCCTGATTTATGGTGCAAAGACAGCTGGGCCGGGAGAAGTTCAATCTATAACAATCCATCGACAACAGTCAATGTTAGATCCAGTCTCAATGTTAGAATCTTGGCTTAACTATAGAGAGAGAAAGCCAACAGAAGAAATTTTTATGTACCTATTCAATGACAAGAAGAGGAGACTTGGAAAGGTAGAGACGATCACTCACTTTAGGAAGATTTGGAATGAACGACGTTCTCAGAAAAAGCAATTACTTCATGGCCACTCCTTTCGGATTGGAGGTGCATCGCTTTGTTGGAATTTAGGAGCAAGTTGAGAGGATGTGAAGAAAAGCGGTCGTTGGGCCTCAGATGCCTATAAAGTTTATCTCAGGAAGTATTCTGATAATGACTTAAAGAAAACGATAAAATTGTTAGAAGATCTGGTGTGGATAAACGAAGATGTGAAATGCAAATGAGTGTTAGAGTAGTAGAATCTTACCAGATCGCGGCTCAGAGGCACGTGGTGCAGATCAGTACAAATGAGGCGGGTGATAGTCATCCCCTTCCAGAGCCTTCTAAAGTTTAATTTGATTGAATAGATTTCAAAGCAAGTAGATACTGTTTAGGGGACAAGAATGAACTCTACGGTGAAATGAGGGTTGGGGCTTCTCGAGGCTCACGGCTCAAGTCCCCGCGAGTTGTGGGGAAGAGAAGCCCTTTCGGGGTTCTTTGCTCTCACCTCGGAGGGGTAGTAGCTATAGGAATGGACGTCCATTCCCGAAAGCATACTACCCCTCCGGGGCATACCCCCAAACCACCTATAGTAAAGATAAAACAGTATTATAGAGGTTGCAAAGATCACCCTATTGGGTAAGACTTCTTTGGAACGTTGAGTCAAATGAAATCTAAAAGATCATAAAACAAAGTTTAAGACTTGTGAGTAGACTTTGTGATGCTTACACCAAATAAAGAACCATACCAAGTAGTAGTGGATGACAACTTGCGTGTATGGAGTGGCTGGAGATCTAGAAGAGAAGTCTCAAATACATAGGTTTAACAAGTAGGTATCCACTTCATGTAGCGATAGTGTGTGATTATAAGGTTCTCAATTCAGCTTGGATTCATGATGCCTTATCAGGCAATGGAGATTAGGTAGAGTATTGAGTAACCAAGCATTTTACGGTGATAGAAACGAATTCAAATGGGAGCCATCCAGCTCGAGTTTTGGCATTGAGTTGAGATAAATTTGACATTGCAAAAATTCAGCTTTGTATTGTGAGATGGCAAGGGTTTATATTTGAAGAAATCATGAGGAATAAATTGGTTGGACACGAGCTGGAGTAGACGAAGTGTGCTTAGATTCATGGGGCACACAATTCCTTCAGCAAGATTACATACACCCCCTGCTTGGTTGAATTGTTGATGCTTGTATTGTTCTCGATGTTTTCAGTGGGCTATAATGAGTGGAAATCTGAGGAATGGTTATGTTCCTTTATGGAAACTTTTGGAAAACAACAAAAATGTATTTCTCATTATTGGGGAGAAAATGTCCTTTTAAGTAGCAAGAATATTTTTCTCGTGTAAGAAAATTGGTCTGTTGGGAATTGAAAATTTTTACGAAAGAGATGACATAGAATGATAAAGCTTGTTTCTTTTTCGGATACAAGTGAAAATTGAAATATAATGACAAAGAAAAAAAAATATCACTTCACATAGATGAACGGTACCTGCCCTGATAGTAAATAATCAATTGTGAGATCAAACAATTGAATAAATAAAACCTTTCGTATCAAGCTTGAACTTCGGGTTTCTGAGCTGGAATAGGAATTTCCGAGTTTGTGTTAGGAGCCATATGATCTAAACCAAACTTGACAGCCTCTGCACCTTTCTTAACATTAACTTTAGTAAAATTCACAAAGTCAATTTCTTGTAAAGCTGGAGTTAATGCTCGATTCACTTCAGATGCATTTGGTAATCGACCACCAGCAGCTCTTTGTTCACAGAACATGTGAATAGTTTCTAATAAGGCAGTTGCAATTTGTTGGGAAGATCTTGGAAAAGTTAGCTTGTTCAAGGCGGATTTAGGAGCCTTTGACGCGCTGAGTAAGATTAAAAGAATTATTAGAAAAATGATCAACGAGATTTTGGAAGACGAAATGATGACTTACCGATTCTCGCCGGTTTCACCTTCAGCAAGTTTACGATCAGCAAGAGCGTCAATAGAGTTCTTGATAGCTTGGGCCATTTTGAAAAAGTATCTATCATCTGCAGTTTCAAGTGCTTCATCGACTGCTTTTGTCATTTCTTCTTGAGTTGGAAATTCGACTCCTGCCTCCATGTCAGCTGAAAACTTGGCAATTGAGCTGACAAGACCAGCTGAGACTCGTTGCATCATAGCAGGAGAGAGTCCTAATTGAGGAACGCCCGATTGGCGAGCAGGACTACAAGGGATCAATTAGTTTTTTGCTTAAGTCAGAACATGAGGAGAGTTGGAGAAGCCTTACCCTGATTGACCCTGAGTAGAATCGTCATTGGCACCGCCAGCGTTCAAAGATCGACGAACAAGTGTTCTATGAACGTCAAAGCACCCATTAAAAAAGACCACTTCGGAGTTCAAAAAGAGGATGGAAGCTTACCTGACAAATCTGGAAGCTTCGGCAACGGGAGATGCAGAGACAGAGTTTGTGACACTGGAATCGAGGACAAACAAAAGGGCGACGGAGGTGGCAACAAAACCGTAATTGATACGCATATTGATATGTAAGAGTTAAAGGAGGTATTATTTGGCGAAGGTGACGAAGGCTCAACTAAAGATAAGAGTAAATGATAATTGATTGATATAAAAACAAACTAAAAACAAAGATAATGAGATTTGTACAATTTATTTGCAGGGATAAGAAGATTGGAGGGTGATTGATGTGAACTGATGATATGAACGGATGAAGAATCAGAGAATGGTGAAGAAAACCTTTGGTTTTATAGCTGGAGACTTCAGCCTCGACCAAAACATGACATTACTAGCTGAAAGGTTTGACCACGCCCATCGTGGTGATCATGACTTTGCCTCTCCAGCTACGCATATTGATTACACTATTTCTTCAATTTCGTTGTCTTTTGTCAGCCCAGCTGAACAACTCCAAAGCCTTTCTGTAGACGCAACCACGGCACAAGCGCAGCTTCAGGCGAACATGACGAGCGTGTCAGATTGACATGAGTTCATGAATTAGCTTTTTGTTTCCCTAAGCTTAACTTTTTCGAGAGCGGACGTGGCCCGGCCGCGTCGGAAGAGGGGGTTATTGCAGCTTATTGATGCGGCCAGGCAAGAGGGACATTGTTCAATTATACTCTAAGAACCATACGAGAAGAATCTTGGTATCATCGACCTCATCTCTAGTGATTCATATTTATTGCACACAACTTCTTCAAGGAAACCCTTTCAATTACAATTCATTGCTCAGGATCAAATTCCAATGCCTTGCCCTTGCCAAAGAAAGCAAGCAAGTTTATGCACAAAATGCTAAAAATGAAGTATGTTCAACTTAGGTCTCGCCGCGTAAAAGGGTGTGATTTGATGATTTAGCAGGATATGAGTTGTACTACATGCATGGTCAAATATGCTTGGAATGAGTATATATGTGACCTGACTAAGCTGAAGTCATTGTCAGAAGGTTTTGTAATGAGTTCTTCGAGTATTGGTGACTCGTGAGCGCTTACGCCACAGGTTCCCCGAAGCAAAGTACTCTGAAAGAAAAGTTCTTGCTGATCAAGACCAGGAATAAAAGATGCATGTATGGGGAATTAACAAGGCCACAGTTATCAATAAAGGCAAGTGTTTAAAAAAACTTCAAATCACTTGATTCGCCGTACCAGTGCCACTCGCAATGCCAATGATACGAGGCCATGTAGGAGTGATCATAGACATCACTTTATCGTCCTTGATCTATCACATTTGATGCAGCCAAAGTAAAAGTGATTGCTCAAATAACTTGATGATGGGTTTGATTAGATTCAAGTCTGAAGTATTGAATCCCATCTACACCCATCACATCAAGAACCATTGAATTCTGAGAGTTTTGATCAGTCTGATTCATAGGATTTGATGCACATAGTGACAAAGAATTGTAAAATGCCATGTAAAGGAATAAAAGCAGCTAGCAGGACAAGATATGTTTGAAACTCCAACAGTGAAAAAGTAAGTTTAAGTGATCACCTTCACATGTGAAGGATCAAATGAAGAGTTACAGAATACAGAATACCCAAAGATGATCAACATTGAATATTAATACAAAAGAACGGATAAAAGAAAAGATTCTATTTTCCAGGTGGTAATCGAGGAGTCCAACTCTCTGATCGTTTTTTCTTCCATAACCCTTTCCTATGAATTCCAAAATCAAGTGAACAGAGATATCAATACACACCAAAAGAAAACCTTTATGAAACCCAAGTTTGGTTGAAAAAAAATCAAAAAATAAACTTACTTTTTTCCACCTGCTCCAAGATTCCATTCCACAGTTGAAAATTTACTTTTCCACCAATTCACATAATTAGGATCCCAAAGTTCACTTGCTACACCTAAATCTTTACAACATCTCATCAGTGCATTTGATTTACAACCTTCAGTAGCCGTCGGAATACTATCGACCCCATTAAAATAATCTTGTTCTCCTCGAGTGATCGAAACTAATCTACCTAAACAGATCAATCCATACTCTCTAGATACATTTCGGGTTGTAACATGAGATGATCTGAGTTTGAATCAAGCCGATTAGATCAGTCAAGATTGAAGTGATAGTTATAAAACATTGAAGTGGACAAACCCTCTAGGTGCAAGTCCCCATCCACCCGGACCAAATGCTTCATTCAAGATACGGCGATATTTGATTTCGGGAAGATAAATCACACCATCTGAGCAAAAAAGCAATGAATCGGTAAGTTTCAAAGAATTAAGCTTCATGATCTCAAAAGGCTTTACACACCTGGTTTGATCTCTACATCATGTGGATCGAGAGGGGCCATGAGAATATCAGAAACGTCTTTAGGAAAGGGTTGTTGACTTAATCCACTGAAGCTATGACTCCAATTGATAGTAGCATCGTCCAATTCCGGTAAAGGTTCGTTCGATATCCCATTATTCGAGTCAGCCAGAGAAGTAGGCTTGGTAGGCGTAGAAGGGATCGGATGAAGATCTGCAGCCGAAGTAGCAGGATGAGACTCGATTGCAGCAGATTGACCAGGTGAAGCAGTGGTAGCTGATAATGGAATTGAAGTTGAAGCTGAATTTGAAGCTGAATTCCTTGATATCTTGGATAGATTTTGATTAGATGGAGTTCGGATCACACGATCGAAAGCGGCGAATGGATCAGGTGAGAGAGTTGAAGATAGTCTACATGATGGTGTAGGTCTAGTCGCTAGAATATGAATAGAAGATGAAGCTTTGATTTGAGATAACCATTTAATTGAAACTAATCTTGGTGAAGCCATGATGGTAAAGAAGTTGATTGATGATTGAGAAATGCCAATCAGAATTCCATCAAAAGGTTTTCACCTTGTGAATTTAGAATCATCCAAATTTTAAGTATTCTTTCTCAAATCTTACACCAAAAAAAACACCCTAGCCAAAACTAATGTCTTACAGAAAACGTTCCCAAGCTTCAATACCGGGTTTGACTTCTCTCAAAGTTCTCTGCCTTGAAACTGGAAGGAAGCAATCGAGCATACAAAACAATTCAAGTATTTGTGAAAGGAAAGGAAAGGAAACGAGATGCCTCAAATGAAAGATGTTCTCATCCACAATTTGCTTCAATTCACAGTCTCTGCATTTGACCATTGAATTGTTATCTTATATTCTCAAGGCTTGATCATGTCAAGGGTCCAGCTTCATTTGCTCAAGTTGAAAATCAGCCAATAATCTGCCGGGCTTGAAAGTAAAATCTTAGGAAGATATTTCTGCTAAAATGAAGTCATTTGTGAAGGATTTCGGTACTCGTTGATCTAAGTTACGGCGCAAAGTCCCAAGATCACAGATGAGAGAAGCTAACAAGGGTTCAAGATCAAAACAACAAGGTGATAAAGCCTAAAAAGATCAAGAGATGACTAGAAATAATAATACAAATCAGATAAGATGATCTTTAACTATTACATCAAGGTAGTCTTCATTCAAATCAAATTCCTTGTACACATCTTTAAGTGAAAAAAATCCACACAAAAGAAATCGTATAATGCAAAAAAACTTTATAAAAAATGTTCAATAACCTAACGAAAATAAAGAAAACTAAACCCAAAACTAAGAATTAAAAAAATCAAAAACCAAGCCAAGAATTGTTTTTTATTTTGATTTCGATTCGAACTTTCTTGAATCGATTGGTATTCTTCATCATCATCATCAATTTTAATTTCAATCCTATCTTCATCTTCTTCATCATGAATCGGTAAAGGTTTTGAAAAGTTTGATTTCTTGATGATAGGTTGAGTTTGTGAATTAGATTTTAAATCGGTTAATTGATGGTATTGATCTGCATAAGGTGGTAACATTTTCTTTGGTTTAAATCGAAGGAATTCGTTTCGTTCGGATTGATGGATGAATATACCTAGTTGATTTCTTGGAATTCGAATTGAAAGGTTTCAAAGTTTTTATGTTTCTTTAGTGATTTTAATCTTCAAGTCGATGCCAACCATTTCTGAATCTTCATGCTGATGATTTAAAGGGTCCATATGAATCTGATGGCTCGTGTTTCTTCCAGCCACAATCTGATTGCCATCCCTGAGCGGGAGGCGGTCCTCTCGCGGATTTCGATCCGCTGTCGGATCGGGTTTTGGTCACCCAAGTGTTGGATGCAAGTTGATTTGAGAAAAATGCTCACTTCAAAATTCGGATTCTCTTCAATCTTGCAAACATTTCAAACCCACTCAAGCATCCATTTCATCAAACAGACACTCATTCTTGTCATATGTTGTACCTGATCTAAGCTCACTCATGCAACAACTTGCGGCCCTCAAGTAGCGCACCGCTTGATCAAACAAACCAGTCTCAGTGGCATTTGATTGATCCTTTTTTAAATCTTCTATATGCCTTTTCTAGATTGGCTTTATTTCAAAGAATTCAGATTTGCTTTTTTAAATGCTTGAGAGAAGAGTTAAAGAATCATCAAAAGACATAACCCAAAGATACCAGTAATATGTGGTACATACATTTTTTTAAAAGAAAGAGTTTCCAATTTTACCATTATACAATTTTTAAATTCCGAGTATTTCCACACATTTGATTTTTCATTCTTATTGTTCAGTTTGCTTTTTGATAAGAACAAGTTATAATATCCAAGATAATAACAGACCACAGTGCCCGTGGTGAGGGCCCCCGACGTCTGGGGCTCCAGCAAGGACAAAGGCTTGCCTTTGAACTCTTGAAGGCCTCCGACGTCGGGGGCGTCATTCACGGGCACTGTGGACTAGTTTGATTTGCAAGAAGATTATGATTCAATGGTTCTAGAAGGATAAAAAAAAGTTTCAAGTCAGAATGATTGATGGATAAAGAAAATATAAAAAAGAAAAGAAAAAAAGAAACAAGAACTCAACACTTGTATCAGATTCATAGATGTGATTTTTTAACATACTGAATCAAGATATTTTTACGTTGACAAACCATGCCAAATTCAGATTCTAATTTTTTTCTAATCCTTGAAACATCAAAACCAGCACCACCGTGACCCAACAAAACGATTTTTTTTAAATTTTCATTAGGTGTAAACAAACTTGTATCAAAATATTCATCAAATGGTAAATAATCAATTTGTAAAAGACCACAAGTTTCAAAGATTGGTTTATTTAAATGTTCAAGTGAATGATTAGATTGAGCTTTAAATTTAATTTCTTTTAACTTTGGCATCTTGATCATTAATTCTTCTTCCGTTAAATTCATATTACAAATTTCGAGTGATTCTAATTGATTTGAAAGTGTTATGAGTAATGGTTTTAGTTTTCCTATTGTGAAAGGTCCTTCGATTGATAAAGATTTCAATGTAGGTTTAAATGATCCGATCAAATAATTCAATAATTTACTATCAACTTGACTATCGAATTGAAAATGAAAAACCGATGGAAATTGATACCCTAAATCTTTTGAAACGTTTTCTTCTATAAGATATAAATAATTTTGAAGTTGTAATGAACCTAAATTAGAGAATGAAGCAATAGAATGAAGTAAACTTTTTGTAATTTGATGGCATTGAAGACTTATATCACTAGAATTTGATGAAAATGATAAACTTGTTAAATTCTTCATTCTTTTGAAACTATTGATACATTCTTTTGGAATTTCTTCATATGAATTAAATTGAACCTTTAAACCAATTAACTGTTCACCAATTAATCCTAAAATCATAGCTAATTCTTTAAAATTCATCTTTTTATTCATGTTTCGATGAGATTGATTTCCTTGAACTCTATCATCAATGTTTCCAATCGAAAGTTCATAAATCGTAGGTTGTTGCAAACCATCTAAATTACTATACCATTCTATAAATCCATGTAATTGATTTGATCCTAAGATCCTAATTCTAGAAAATGTTTGGTTTCGCAAAAATTGATCCCATTGAAAACAAACTAATCTAAATCGATTTCCATCATAACAATCTTTCATTTGTTGACCATTGGCATTGATCTTCAATCTTTCTTCTTCAAGTTCTACTTCTATTGTCAAATCAATAATAATCAAAAGGATTTCAGGCGGTAGTAAAGAGATCATATTCTCCTTGAAATGGAATTGAAAGTTTGACGAAAAGTTTTATAAGTTCAAATTGTTCATTGAGAAGAAGTACATTTTATGATAAGAATCGAAGAAATCAAATGAGTTGAGGTGGTTTGATTTTTTCGAAGAATTCAAGACCCCTCGTAATGTCATGAGAGAAGGGTCTTTGAGGGTAATTCACGTTGTTAGCGCCACGGGCAAATTCCTTATTGGTCAGTTCATCAGGTAGTTTACAATTTCTTGATCGTTTGGAATCCGAACCAAGAGTGAGTGATAAGAACCGGCCCAGTCTATCGGGGAATCTCAAAAACAATGACACCTTTCCCTACCACCTTTTCCGATAGCGAGATTTTTCATAGAAGAGTGCAGTCTCAGATAGGTGCAGACCAATACAAGTCAGATCCACAGCGTCCATTTTACTATGGCACGTCGAAGTGCACACACGGAGAGGTTTGGGAAAAGAATGAAAAAAGTTTCAGGCAGTTTCTTTATCAGACTTCGGTGAAATTCCAGCACCCCTCTAATCTCAAGAAAGGATATCAGACTTCCTATGTCTAACAGTCTCACCACCTGAGGAACTCAAGAAGGGCTGTCTGTGCATGGTGCTAAAGATCATTTGAAGCTCGTATCCACTCTGTACGAGATATCTTTTGTGTGAGCACGTCGACCTGACACTTGAGTTTTTACACTGTGATCACAGATGTCGAAAAGGCAGAGTTCTACTCCATATAGACAATATAATAAAGCTGTCAAGCTATCTTCGCTGTGTGAACCACATCGCTTCAAATGCCTATTGCAACTCATAGATGAGATCCCTCCATGAATCTATTTGCTTCCTTACAATCACTCAAAAACTCATCACGAACCCCATCCATTCATCTCTTTCAATTTTCCATGTATCAAAACTAAAAACTCAAAACTCGATATCCAGACCCGACGAGCAAGAATATACAACTGCCATAAATATTTAAGTAGCTCGCGTGCTTTGTTTTTCATTCGATTGATGACTTCAAAACTAAAATTTCTTTTTAATTTTTCTTGAACTTGAAAAAATGTAATTTCTCAAACCCATCAAAACACCAAGCTATTTATTCAAAAAAAAGAAGTAGGTATAAAACCCATTGAGATTCTAAAAAAGTAGTAGAGAAAATGATCACAGGTTTTTTTTTTCTTTCATGAATTCACAACTGGTTTAGTTGGGTGTCCTATTTTTTTGTTTTCCAAAACACCAAACAAAAAAAATCAAATTTTCATCAGAAACATTCAAAATTCAATTTGCTTTTTTGGAAATCTTAAAAAAGTAGAAATCAATTCATCCTCACCGGCACATTCTTCAGCAGAGTAGTGATGAACTTCTTCTTTCTCTCGTCCTCTTAACCACCGAGGTGCAGTACCTTTGAAATAGACATCAGTCCACATATCCTAAAAAAACCATCCATTCCAATCAAATCTCACTCGAGTTAGTCAAACCATTTAAAAAAACAAATTCTAAGGTAGAATTCTTACCTTGGTTGGGTCAGGTTCAGGACTCTTCTTAGCTTCTTCAACAGCTTGATCGACTTCAATCTTAGCAGCCTTATCAATCTTTTTCAATTCAGCTTCTTCTACTACTCCAGCTTCCAAGATTCGATTCCTAAGACCAGAGATAGGATCATTGGTAGAACGCATATGTTGAATCTCTTCACGAGTTCGGTAAGTAGTACCTGGATCAGACATCGAATGTCCTCCATATCGATAAGTAATGAATTCTAAAAGCAATGGACCTTTTCCAGCGGTAGTCCATTCTTTAGCGTATTTGCAAGCATTATGAACGGATAAGACGTCCATTCCATTAACCTAAGATGTGGTAGCATCAGTATCATGTTCGCGATTCTGGACAACAAATTGATGTCGATGAATAAAAAAGGGCGAATTCTTGAGGACAAACTGACCTGTAGTCCAGGAATTTGATCACCACGAGTAAAGTATTTGGTGTTGCTACTTGATCGAGCTGAACTAGTACCCATTCCATACAAGTTGTTCTCACACACAAACACAGCCGGCAAGTTCCAAAGTTTAGCCATGTTGAAGGCCTCAAAGACTTGACCTTGATTAGATGCTCCATCACCATACATGATAAAGGTAGCATATTTGTTATCTTGATCCAAGTACTTTTGTGCTAAGGCGAGACCGGCTCCAACTGGAACTTGAGCACCTACGATCCCGTTTCCCTAAACAGATACGGAAAACATTAAGGACGAGCTGAAAAGGAAAGATGAGGTGTTGAAGAAAGAACCAACTCCGAAAAAGGTTTTGGTGAAGATGTGCATAGAGCCACCTTTACCTGATGACATACCATCCTGTCGACCTGAGATAAGAATGCAGGAGATGATTAAAGCTTGTCAAGATCTATTCTTTCAAGAAACGATTTTGGCCTTGACATAGAGATCAAACTGACCTAAGAGTTCAGCAATGACACCCTTGATGGTTCCACCTCTGAGAACAGCAAAAGGATGGCATCGGTAAGCAGTAATAAGTTTATCTTCAGTTTCGACTGTTTTGAAAGACACAAATTTCAGTTTAAATTTGATTTGATCTGCCTAAAGTTTTATAAGGAAAATGAATGAGATCCAACTAAACTGGCTGTCTCCATTCCAACACTAACGGCCTCTTGACCAATAGCAAGATGACAAAAACCTCTGATAAGCTTTTGTTTATAAAGCGCATCAGCTGCCATTTCCATTCTTCGCATGGTGACCATCAATCGATACATCTCTACTAATGCCGATTTAGTCATAGGTAATTCCAGTGAAGGTGGATCACATTTATAACTTTGATAGTATTCTATGATTAAAAAAGATCAAAGGAAGAAATGGTTTAGATTCCGATCAGGATTGGTATATAATCTTTGGGCATCAAGAGGTCATCAACTCAAGACGAACCTGGGTCTAAATTGATCGTAAAATGTTCCTCTGGATCGGATGGAACATTATCCTTGTTGATTTTTGAAGCATCAGTAGATGTTTGAATAGATCGAGTTTGATTTTGAATCAAGTTTGAAGTCAACACTCGTTGAGAATAGTTCCTCGAAGGAGTGATTTGAGATGAAGAGATCAGAGCAGGTATCCGTCGAGAAGTTAAGTTTGATAGCACACGACGAGATATAGAGCTGGATGACATTCTTGGTATCTTCCTTGGATGAGTTGAGAATGGTAAAGTTAAAATTTATTCTGGATGGGGTTGTTGCCTATCAAGTGAAGTGTACTGTGTCCCACTATCTCTTCAATTCAATCCTCAATCCTGATTCACGGCACTTCTCGGGCTTTTACATACACTGAGAATACCGGGTACATCACACTATAAGCATTCATACCATTTACTTTTACAAAAAGACTTTTACTGAGTAAAACTCAAACCAATCGATTGGGGTGGAATCTCAACATCTGCATCATCATCATTTGAACCATTCCATGATCACCCCTGAAGAAGAAGTTTCTCCGGTGCTCCCGTTGGATAGACCCGGGGAAGCATTTTGAAACCTTCCACCCACAAAACCTCTATGTATGATACCTTTTCGGCTTCAGATCAGCATATAGAAAGGTTCAGAAATAAATTGAAAGTCGAATAAATGTGATCTTTGTCTGATGACTTGTATGGATGAACACATGAAAATACCCATCTCCATCCATGCCCACAAGTTCGTCACCAAAGTCCATGAATTGCAAAACAGATGATGGCAGAACACGTCAGCCTACACATCACATTAAACTGCAAACCATGAATATTACTACAAAAAAGATGGTTATTCGATAATCTTACATTGCTTTGAAACAAAAAATGGCTTAATGTGACATGAAGAAAAGAAACTGTTACAAAAGAAACCAATCGAAAAAAAACTTCAATTCCAACTTGAAAAAACTTTTTTTCTTACAAATGAGATAATACGATTCTATATACACGAAGTTTAAAAAACCCCAAAGATTTCCATCCACTAAAGAAAAAAAAATACAAAAAATACGAAAAATTCAAACTACAAATCAATGAAATCAAATCAAACTCCAAAATCATTTCTTAATCCAAAACCCTTTAAAAGTTTTATATATCTCATTTGTTAAAGATTTCACACTTAATGGATAAAGTTCATGAGGAAATTGAGATTCAAGAGCACTTTGAACATATCTCAATAAGACTTCTTGGTTTTTCATCTTCATCTTCTTCTTCTTCTACTTCCTTTTGTTTAAATTTTCTTTCTTCTTCTTGTTTAATTTCTACTTGATTTTCTGTCATATAAAAGAAAACCCCAAATGAATGACAAAAATCATATCAAGGTTTAAGGAATGATAGAGAATGCTTACGGAATGTTCTTAAGATTAAGGGATCTGATTCTTCAGTTAAGATACTTCTAACATCATTTGTTAATTGATGATTGGAAACCTTAATCTTTTTACATTTATTAGTCTTTGTAAAAATCAATGAAACAGGAATTCCAAAAGCCTAGTAAACCAAACAACCAAATCATTCATTCAATTAAATCATTTGACTAGATTAAGAAATAGTAAAATCTCACTTTAAGTTCAGATCCCAACATTTTCACCATTCTCTTAACCCCATCTCTACCGAGTCCCATCAAATTAATCGAATCATCTTCATCCACTTTTCCACCATCACGCTTCTGTTCTGAAGCCCAAATATGTAAAACTCTACCTTTGAGTGAAATCAAGGTAGGTAAGAAATCTTGTGTATGTGATAAAGGTCCCAATAAAAGATCATTGAATGTATCAAATAAATATGATTCTGAACAAGATGAGATTGGGATTTGATGGTTTGGATAAAATGTAGTGGTAGGTGATGAGATATTTAATGATGAAGATGAACTATGATGGTTTAAATTCATGACTGATGATGAAGAAGAAGACAAAGGAGGAAATGCTAAAGAAGTCATTAGAAAAAGGTTTAGGTGGTTATTTATGGAGAAAGAAAGAAAAACTTACCATGATGAGTAGGAGAACTTAGCCCGATTGGATCATGAGAGGTGACTGATAATCTACGAGTTGATCTAGAAGGTGAAAGACTAGGTGAAAGACTAGGAGTAGGCGTCAAGGGAGGATTTAAATGAGATTGACGAATGAATTGAGGATGAATAACATGAATCAAAGACATCATATCAAAAGATTCTTCTCTAGCATAAGCCCTGATAGTGGAAATAGCATCATTACGTTGATCTAAATGATGAGTTGTATAAACCAATGGAATCAAAGAACCGGTGATGGTCGATTTTTGTGAATGAGGTTGATGTGAATCTGGTTGATGGATTGAAAAGAGTTGGTTTAAAGGTAATTGAGATTGATGTGATTTATTAATTTGAGATTTAAGTCTTTGCCATCTCAAGATAACTTCAGATAATTGAGAATGAGATGAGACTTGTAAAAAGACATGATAACCTACTTTAGCGAATTCTAAAGCTAAATTAAGGGCTAATGGATGATGATCACAATTATTAGTGATTAAGATTGAAGCTCTTGAATTAGAATAAGATGAAAGTTTTGAATGTGGTGATGATGGTTGTTGTTGTTGATTTGAAGAAGATAACAAATGATAAGAATCAAATGGTTTAGTTGTACTTGAGATTGGAAATGGTTCACCAAAGATAAACTTGAGTTGAATTAAATAAAATAAAAAATTCAAAAACTGATGACAAGAAATCGAATAAATGATTTCTACTCGATTTGAAAGTTGATGGAATTTCAAAGTGAATTCATCAATCAAGGATCCAATCAAGTTCAGATAAAGATGTAGTAAGAAATCCAATGGGAATGGTAAGATCAAGATTAAGATTTCAAAGTAAACTAAATGTGATGATGAAGTGGATGATCGAAGTGATGAATATTGTGAAGTTAATGCCATGATGGAGTGTAGAAGCAAAGATTTGGTTTTAAAGAAAACTTTTTTTAAAATCGAATGGGAATGGGAATAGGATTGAGTGAGATGAGGACCAACTGAATTTGCAAAACGAAGAAATAAGAAAGATTACAAATGCGCACCAACAGTTCATTGAACATTCAGGGTCCATCAGTCAATTTAAATTTCTCACTCAATCGATGATCAGCTCATCCAATCCATTTCACACTTTCAACCAATCCATACTCGATTCATCAACTTGACTTTCGGATTCCCTCGATCGGCTTTCTCCTATTGTGACCCACTCGATCTGAAACTCTTGACAATCATCCAAACAGTTCTCTTATCATCAAATCACTTCAACATCAAACCTTTAATCATGATTAAACTCTTGCTCAATTTTCACAAATAAAATCATTCCTCCAAACCTATATGATAATGAAAATGATATGTTATAAAATGAAATAAATCTCAAAAATGAAAAAGAAAAATTACAAAACTTGCTAAAAACTTGAAATGATACCATATAATTCACCTAAACAATCAGAAACATCAAGCATTAAGTTTAGAAGCTTCTTCTTCCCATAACTTGGCTAATTCTTCTGCTCTTTTCTTTTCTAAATCTACCATTCTTTCATCCCTATTAGATAATCCTCTACCATCGATTCTTGAATCACCTCCTTCTACTCCAATCATGGCTCTTGGAGTTTTAGCTTCAATCACATAATGATTATCACACTTTACCCAAAAGGAAGAAGAAAGATCATTTTGAGTTCAGTTAGTTTTCTTTTGTGGGTTTTAGAAATAGTTGACAAAACAAATAGTTGACAAACATGTGGACAATATTCATCTGCATCTTCGAAATCTTCAATTGGTTTTCTAAAGACTTTTTTACACGATTTACATGCTAATGAAAGTTCAGTAGTTTTGGCTAAACGATGTCCTAATTTTTCATCATCATGACATTGTGGACACTACAGAAAAAAAATCAAAACAAGTTGATTAATTAATGATGGATTAGATTTTCACAAAAAAAACGAAAGAAACTTTTTTTTTTCAACATACTTACATCGTACCATCTTTGACAACAAGGAGCACGTATAGAAACCTACCGAAAGAAAAAAAATTAAATAATCCGATCGATTTTAATCGGTTACAAATAAGAAAATAAAATTGATTGAAGGGATCGATCATACTTACTTGAGCATTAAGTATATGTTTACACATGATTGATCGATGCAATCCTTCTTGGATAAATAAAGGAATCCTAAATAAAAACTTCGTGAAGTTTATTCAGGTTTTACAATTTAAAGGCAGTCACAGGTTACGATCGGGTACGGTACCGGGAACCGGATCACTCATCTCGGGTCAATCATTCATTCAAAACTTGGAAATCTCAACGTTTCGGAGGACTCCATGCAACGGTCAACGTCATGGATGTAGTCCTCCGATACAATCTCAATCAAATTACGTTCTTCCCCCTTCCACCAAATCCATTATGTCTATGGAGGGGGCTTGCTACCCATGATCCCAATAGCTATCAGAGAGATTCTGGTAGGCTCTTACAGGGTACCAAGTGTGGTTGATTGGAAAACAAGTGTCAAAAACACAACCCACTGCTAAGTTTTTCCATTGATGGATAGGACCATATGGGGTAGTACAAAGGATTTCCAACAACACTTACAAACTTTTATTGCCAAAGGGAATGCAAGATATTCACCAGGTCTTTCATACTAGCTTATTGAGAGAATTCAAGAAAAGTGAACTTGAAGGTCAAACAGAAGATCCACCTCCACCATTAATTATTCAAGGAAGTGAAGAATATGGAATTAATGAAGTATCAAACAAACAAAAAACACAAAGGGGAAATTGAATACTTTGTGAGCTGGAAAGGGTATGAAGCAAACCACAACTCATGGCACCAGTGACCCACAGGAACCTGAAACCAATTTGGCAAATGCAAGTTAAGGAATTTAATGATAAATACCCAATGGCAGAACAGAGATACTTCAGGACACAAAGAAGATAAGTGAGGGTGAAGGTTTTCTCCCAATGGGTTCTTGATGCTATCCTGTGAAAGGATACATGACCTGTCAAGAGGAGGTTGAGGTATAAGGGGGGGAGTGGTGTTATGAGCCTAGTACTGGGTATATGATTACACTGTGTCACCCACGTTGTACATACCCCAGTGCTCAGGGCCTTTTACATTGTTCTCTTCTTTACATTGCAATCTCATAATCACACAACTAGCATCTTGGCTCTACTCTTCAATCCTGGTCTTAACAGGACCCAGGAAAGCTCTTATTGGGGTTTATGTTGAGAATCCCATTGTAAAACAACATGAATTCAGGTCAGATCCAAAAAAAATCAAATCCCCACCATTTTTTGGCACAAACCTCACCAAGACAAATGATAAGGGGGTGGGCCCTGTGGGTGCACAATCACGGGGTGGGCGTATTGTGGGCAGTGAGAGAGGCTATTTTGGGTGAGACAAATGGCTGTGGGTCTTCATAGGTTTTGATGTGTAATAATAGAAGTGATTTTGAAAAAATAAGAAAGCAAACTCATTGGGAGAGTTACTAACTTAACACAAGTCCCAAACTCGCAGGGGCTTTCTTACCTTTGAAGCTCGGTGCCCTGGAGAGGGACTTGGGACTTATCAGCTACTTTTGGTGTACCAGCAGGGACCCAAAAAGGCTCTGCTCTTTTACAGCCTGGTATCTTCTGTAGTTGATACAATATAGATTTTCTGAGGAGAGCAAAATCTTCAGAACATTTAGACAAACAACTTTGGTTTTTGAACGAAGTTCACTGCTCAATTATTAATTCTAATGCAAGAGAAATAATTTAGGTCCTTTTTAAATTTTGTTTCCAAAATACAGTCACCAAACCACAAATCTCAAAATCTTTCTCTCTTTCTTGAGAAAACTCAGAGCAAGATATGTCAAATCTGAATAGACAGATCTGATGATAATGGGCACAGGTAGCTCCAGTTCAAATGGGCAAGGTGGTTGATTGAGAGGAAGTGGGAGCTTTTGCGGTTTGAAAAGACCTCCAAGCCAAACTTGAATTTTGAACCCCCTGCTGGCTCACCAGGGAAGCCCGATAAGTCATAAGTCCCTCTCCAGACACCCGAGCTCGCGAGGAAAAAGTGTCTGGGTCACAGAGGGACTTAGTTAAGTTAGGGAGAGTTATAACTTCTAGTAACCCAACAACTTATTTCTTTTATGATTATGATGTCACTTTTGTCAACCTTTTGCCCAAAATTGAGCCAAAGAACTGACATTTGCCAGTACAGACATTTGGCCAAACATGACAAATTCCAATGTTTTTGTCACAAACATAGGTAAAATCCAAGGCCAAATCCCAACATTTCTTGGCACAAATCCCAATAGGAGCTTTCCTGGGTCCAATGATTCACTGAACCTCGAGCTAAAATGCATACAATAAAGGCCTGTATTAGAAGCTTCTTGTTCAGTTGGGTGCATCATTCAGCTGATGCATGGTTGTGTTTGGTCTTTAATTTGACGTGAACCTTTGAGAAAAACAAAATAAAAAAGTTGTGACAAGGCATCAATTTGTGGAATAGATGCTAATAGATGTACAAGGTTTGAAGGAGTCGCGCATATAATCAGAAATGACGTAATGTGTGTATGCTCAAATTTGAAACGGTCATAACGGTCATCAACTTCAACGCCACCATTTTACCATCTTGTCGCTTCAGGTAACTCTTTACCAGATCCAATTCCATCATGACAACAAATCAACAAGAACCCATCTCGTCTTCAATCATTCAATCAGTTCCATCTCAACCATCAACTCATCATCAACATCATGATCAATACTCTGGTACAATTTATGATCCAGATGCTGATCTCATCGTTAGTTTTCAATATTCACTTTTTCTTTCAAAATACGCCAATACTGATTTGAAGTGTTTCTTTCAAATCAGCCTGTTCAACAAGATGACCTTATTCGACTCAAGATCTTTATCCCATTCGCTACCCTAAGCGCTCTGTTTGCAAACCTTGTCTCAGCTATAATCATCAAACCATCCAGTAAATTACATCTCTTTCTTTCTTTCTCAAATCATGAATTCCTTCCACTCATTTGAATTTCTCAAACAGTGGGTGAAATCAATAATCGATACTATACACTTGTCACTCCCGATCCGATCTTCATTGGACTTTATTGGATTGTTCTTTTTACTCTTCTCGTCGTTCTTACTTTTATGATCGTCTTTACTTCTAATCAAAGATATCGTACTGAACAAACTAAACAACTATTTGTGAACGCTCTGGGATTTCGATACGTTCTTGCACTCTTTTGTTTCACACTTTGGCCCTTTTTCTGGGTACGCTATTCGAATCCACTTGACAAAGGCGTGTGACTGATCGATCTTTGTTTATAATCTTATTAGGCAGGTCGATTGATGAGCGTTGCAGCAGCTCTTTTGATTATAATCTTTGGACTCTTACTCTCAATACATTTCTCATTACTTAGGAACTTTCCTACTTCTGCTCTTAAAAGGCCATTTAGTTTCTTATTTGTTCATTTACCGCTGCGTCTTTTCTTGCTGGTTCTTTGGCAAGTCGATATACTCCAAACTGTTTTGATTGCTTTGGGTTGGTATAAGATTAGACCTGATGGAGAATGGGAAGCACATCATCGTGCGCATGTTTGGGTACGTCTTTCCATTAACATTTTAACTTGTGTTTTAGTCCAGAAGTTCTTATACATATGTTTCTTTACCTTTTTATACAGATTGTCTTTGGACTTATCATTGCAATTGGAGTGATCAATTCGCTTGTGACCCTCTTAATGGAAGATGTGATATGGACCATTGGATCAATTTGGCTCACAGCAGGTGTAATAAGAGGTGGAGGTGGTAGAATGGGAAAATTAGGAGAAGAACCTTTATTAGCTGGAACCATGATTGGATTAGCAGCACTTCAATTGCTTTGTTTGGCTGGTACAATTGGTGCTAAGATTGGTAGGGTTAGAAAACTTAGAAGAGAACAAGCTATTCAATTACCTGTTGATGATGATCCATCTGTTATTGAAGGATAGTTATTTTCTTCTTCTTTTTCTCAATCAAGTTTTGTATCATTATTCTCAAAAGCTCAGTTACCATTATTTCTTTTATTTTTTTAAGTTATCATCATTAGCATCATTTGAAATTTCTCCTCATTGTTTTCTCTTCAGACTTATTCATATAAAAAGTTGAATATCCAAGCAAGCCCCCTTCAAATTTCTGCCAGTATCTAAGCTACAAATCTGTGTTTTAAGGTTGAGGTGCCACACAGGAATTTAACACATACTGATTCTGAGTTTCTGAAGATCATTTGATCTAAGATACCCCTGGGATGTACTGATGTATGGAACTCTAGATGAACCAATCTGTGCTGCCAATTAACTTATGCTGCACTACAATTCCAAAGCTGTGAGAGCAATTTTTTTATCCCATACAAGTCACCTGATTCAGATTGTACTTACTGAGCACTGTCTGCCGCGTTGGAAAATCTACAAGCAATGTTCTCCATACAACTCAAACACTTTATGTGTACATTCCACAGCTGTTCTTGGTCTTCCCACGTTTATGCTTTTAATATACTGAAGGAACCATTGGTTTTGAGTATAAGTTCAAATGCAGAGTGCCAGCATAAAAAATAGCCTTTTACACCTATATTCTTTCCAATCTATTCAACAGTTGCTCCTTGCATGTATGATTTTCATATTCTAAAGTAACCTTTGAACTTGCATTAAAAAGAGCAATACTATAGAACTTTCAGATCAGGTCTTTGATCGAGCGCCATCAAAAAGTGCCTTCAGCATCAGGTTAGCAGGAAACGTGTGGATTGCAACTTAGAACAAAACATGAATACGCCAACAGGCAGAGCCATGAAGATACTCGAACAAAAGTTGGGTGTGAAAGATCGCTTGCAAAAGAACAAAAGAGAGCAAATGTAAAGAGGAATACTGGTGACCAGAACAACTAATGACGTCGAAGTATCGCAGTGCACTGGGGTTTTAAGCGAAGGCATCTATGCAAAGTTTGCCGTCTCTCAAGAATCTACCCACCAACCCAAACCTTTGAAACCCTTCGTTAATGGTATCCCAAATTCAAGTACCAGTTCATGATTTGCGATTGGTAAACTACCGTGCTTGATGTAGGCCACACAGCAGGAGGGAAGCCTTATTCTAAGCAAAATCACTGGGACATTGTTCGAACTTGTCCATGCACATGGTATCCAAATATTTCTCTGAGATGCAGTCGCTGCTGTTATATCAAGGATCTTTGGTCAATGTCAACTTCTTACTTCGACACAGATAAGATATGATAAGAAGATGAAATGGTCTTCAGGAGTAAGCTACAGCTGGGTAACTCTCAGGGGCCTTCAGCGTTAGAGCTCGTGATCGCTGAAACAGGGCTCATTCATAACATCGAGTGGTGATATTATTCTTTATCATTGACACGAGGTATTCAAATGAAGCAAGAAACTTCTTGAGAAGGTCTAGAGGACCAATTTACCTGCTTCAGAGTGTATATCTAGCGTTTTCCCATCTCAGAAGCCTTTATTGCGATGGGGAGGCATTCTGAGGATTTGATAAGCCTGGTCCGTTGAGAGAAGGAGCTGAAGATGAAGGAATTGTAATTGGTTTCTCAGGTTGACTAGATGTGGAACCAAACTTGAGTTCGTCCCAAGTCTTAAGTAACCGCATTCGAATCCCTTCCCAATTATCAAGTGCTGGACGAACATCGAGATAGAAAGCCAAATTAGGTGGAGGTGATGATGATGTAGCCGATGTGCCAGCTTCAGGATTGTATGTTCGACCGGGATAAAAATCGATCACGTATCGCATCCTTTCTTCGGTAGGTCGGACTACTTCCCAATCATGTCGATCGAAAGGAGGCTGATACCTGCTCAAATTCACAAGAACGCCCCAAAACGGGGTCAAAGAAGGTTGATTAAAAATAACTGATGATCGTGGTCAAGATAGAAAAAGAATCATAAGTTTTTTACCCAGAAAGAACTTTCATCCAAGCACGCGGACTACGATCATTTGGTCTTCCACGAAAACTACATAACATCGGACCAGATTTTCCAGATCTTGGCCATCGATCAAATGCACCTTGGCCATAATTAGCTTCCCATTCTAAAACTTGTTGCCAAACCCGTTCATTGACCGCATTATGAATTGGTACTACTGTATACATATCATTGACTTCTGGAGAATGTTGTTTCTTTCTTGCTAGAGCAGAATAAAATTGAGCTGGTGATGGATAAACCCAATTGGCTTGTTCTTCACTATCATCTCGGTATCGTGGGATTGAAGAAACTTCTCGATCAGTAGGTAACTGGGTAGGGTGATCACGCGGAGGTGAGGTTTTTGATGATGAATCGTGACCAAGAGGGCAAGTCGCAGGCTGGGAAGAGCTAGTTGAGCTTGAAGTTCCAAATGGCCACATTTTTAAGAAAGTGGTCTGAAAGTCTATAGGATTGATCGATACTTGGCTGTTTCTTGTCGCATCTCCGAAAGATAAAAAGTCGAAACCTATTTTAACGGATATCTAAATCGTAGAGCTATGTGGCCGGGCGGGGCTACCTCGGGGCCGGGGGACACCTGTTGCGTCAACAACAGGCCATGCTTTCCGGAAGCTTGGGAGGAACATCCAATCTTCCCTGTGGCTTGACACATCCAGTTTTGGTCAGAATTGGAGGAAGAGGTGCTCAAAATGTGCGCTCTTTAAATCTCAAGAATTTCATTTCTTAACCTACTCTGTTACAGTACTAGCTTAGCACAAGCCCCCATGGAATTAGTGGCCCTATGTTCAACCAACTCCAAGTCCTATGTACCTCTGCCACTCTCAAGGAGGGACTTGTATGGGTTGAGCCACACACCTGAAGCTGAGCATCCACTGATCAATAATTTTTTTTTCTGAGTTGAGTCAATAGCAGGATACCTTTTGTTTTACCTTCAATTGACATCTGTTTAATTTGATAACTGATGTTCCAGTCTTGATTTCTAGAATGCTGATTCTTATTTGTATCTTTCTTTGCATGCATCAAATATGAGACTGAGTTTTGCTTTATATTAATCCTTGCAACTCAGTCTGTAATGTAAATAAAATTGTTTCTTTGAACCACACAAATTTCAACGGATCTCAAAAGCTGACAAAGTCTATGTGATCTTATATACATTTCACTTCCCTGCACAAACAGCAACATGTAGGAATGATTGACATCCATCTTTCAAGAATATATGCTGTTCCATGACAGACCAGATGTAAGGAAATTCTCTCCATTGGCCCATTGAGCTTATAATTGAGGTCTTAGAGATCAAAATATGTTAGCTTAAAGGTCCTACACTATGAAATTGATACATACCAGGTATTTGTCAGGCTTCATTGCAGGCATAACAGGACACTGAGTCCTGTGATATTCAATAGCTTTGACCACTTCAGAAGCTACCCACATTGGGCTGTCTCCCCTCCAATCCAGAATGAAGATGATATATCTTTGGTTAGGTATGTTGCAAAATGGATCTTCACCTGCATGCTACAAGTGCCCCTCCAAATAGTATCTGTTGGGGTGATTTCTTTCTTGTGGTTTATATGATGTCTTATAATGCTGGGGTAGAAATCCTACACAGTGTAGCGTAGGCTGAGCCAGAGAGGGGATGAAGTACAACTGGAGAGAAAGGAAGTACAACTGGTCCAGTAAGCTGCCCTCAACCTTTAGAAAGCTCTAAGTTCAAAGTGGAGGGTACAATTGAAAACCCCAATTTTTCTTCCTACCCACAACCAAAACCTGCAATAAGATTATGTTATCCTTTCTACTGATGAAATCAGTACCAAACCTGGTCCAAAAAAGCTCAGACTAGTCAAAAGACTGTACTGAGTGATCACCAAGGTCCTTAGACACTAAAAGTGCTTAAGCTATGAAGAAAGTCTAAAAGAACACTACACAAGAAGTTGATAATGTTTCACAGTGCAATTTCTTTCTTCCAACACTAAGTAAGATCTTTTAAGAGAACTAAAGAACTAAAATAAAAATAAAAATATTTTGGTTGATAGAAGTAGAAGTTAACTGAACTCCCTCAGACTGCTTTAATATACAAAACATTAATCTACTAATTCTATAGTAAAAAAACTACTCAATTATCTTCAAAACTTGAGAAGAAATGCAGAAAACCACTGCAACACTTTCACAAACAGACCTTTCACAGGTCCAGATCTCACATCTGAAGTCTTTAAAACCAAGATTTAATAAAACAATAACACTTTTACATACATGATGAAGTATAATAAACTATATATTTATGGTGGGGAAATACAGGAGCAGTTTTGTACAGTTTTATGCTGTCATATGACATCAAAACTCAAACCATACCGCAGTGAAGTGGATTACGGTCTAGCCTTAAAACCACACCAAATCGTAGTGTAGTTAAGGGTATTCTAAGCCCAATGTTCGGACTACGGTACGGTTACCCCGTAGTGAACCGCACCGTAGCCACCGTAGTCACCGTAGGCAACGCTTACGCAGTGCATAGGCACAAAGAAAAAAGATTCACTCAAATGTAATTAAAAAATAGTATGAAGAGATAAAAGACTTGATGTGGAAAGGGAAAGAGGCACATTCAAAGAAAGAAAATTAAAAAAAGGAAGAACAATTAAATGATTTAAAAATATATCTACACAAATTGAAATAATAGTAACCATACGTAATCAACAGAGCTCAAATTTCTTTGTTCTTCTTTTTCCCCTCGTGCAATTCATGATCTAGAAGGTAAGTGACCGCGTCCTGAAACTTACCAGCAGGCACGGCCTTGCCCTTCAACCATTCTCGGCAAGCAACAGCCTGTGAGATGGTCGAAGGTTTCATTGATCCTTGGCTTGAGATGGCGATGTCGGCAGCGGAAGAAAAGGTACGCTCAACCGCGCACAAAGTTGCAGGGAGAGAGAGGTAATCCCGAGCCATAGTTGCCAAGACTGGGAAAATCTTTGCATTGCTCTATGTAGCATACAGTTTCTAAATTAGTGAAGAGTAAGATAATGCTAGTGTGAAGTAAGGAAGGGTACCCATGGCCCACCAGTCAAGCACACTGGTCCCTTTGCCAATCGGATGAGCACCTTCAAGGTAGCGTCGAAGTTCAAGTTGAGCATCCTGAACAGTCTCTGTTGCCGGTGCAGCTGGAAACATATTATCCTCGTCATTGTCACTTTCTTCAGGTTGATTTTCCAAAACAACTTGGACTGAAGGAGCTCGTGGTTTGGGCATGTTGTCAGAGTACTCTGAAAAAATGGTATCTAGTGAGTATTTTGCTTGATCTGCCACATCCGGGTAAAACTTGTTGAGGTAGTTCATTCTGTGTCGTGGTTTGAGGATAGTGGCGATCTGGACAACCTCCGTTGCGGCGGCCTCGTCAACGTAAGCTTTGAGATGTTTCAGCATCTCAGTGATCATTATGTTGAGGCTAGGAAAGGCGCTGCTTTGTTGGAGGACTTGCAGTTTGTTCTGTACCTTGCAATATTCCGACAACACCTTGCATCCTGAGGTAAAATTGCCCTCCATGCGTTTGGTTGCACGCTCAAACACCTACCACATGAATTGATCAATCAAAAGTTTTCATCAAGAAACATTGGAATGGAATACGCACCTCCAAAACTTCGTTCACTGAACAAACAGCATTCCATTCCTCCTCGGAGATGGTTAAAACTCGGAAGAACCGATTGGTTTTCGAATCAGTGTGTAACATGCTATTAATAATCTGCCACCAGGTAATAGGATATGAGTGAATTAGCAAAATTAACTTATATATATGATTAGTTAAGTTGTAACTTACCTCATATCCAGCAGTTGCACACCTTCTACTATCAACTTTAGCATTCCAGCGCACTCCCCAACCATGGATGATACTTTTCAGTCCTTGGGCCTTCGCTCGTGCATTGAACCATTGTCGACACAATGAGCTCGAACATATCAATGTAACAACCTTGTCACACTGCAAGAAATTCAAAGAGAAATGTCAGGCGCCAGTTGAAATATGAAAATCAAATACTGACTCACCTTTAACAAAGCCCGTTTGACCAGTTCTGTAGTGTCAACAGGTTCCTCATTGACACAATCATCATCTTTGCAATCGGCATTTGCAGTGTTGGGTTCCAATCCCGCATCATCCTCATCTGAAGAAGATTGGACATCAACGCCTTCCTCTCCAGTATTGAGGACCAAGGTAGGAACCGACACCGTGGCCCCCGATCGGGTGGTGGGTTTGACATGACCCGCTGAAATATTAAGGGTCTTGAGGCCATGCTTGACAACC
The DNA here is from genome assembly GCF_000204055.1 of Melampsora larici-populina 98AG31. Lineage (NCBI taxonomy): Eukaryota > Fungi > Basidiomycota > Pucciniomycetes > Pucciniales > Melampsoraceae > Melampsora > Melampsora laricis-populina. Next base: position 1,059,711 of record NW_006768787.1, read on the forward strand.
AGAGCGATTTTGTGACAGTAGCATCGCATATGATTTTCCGACAAATTCCAAAAGACCGAGTCGCTAGCGTTCAAGAACATCTTTTGGAGTTCGTCGGCCATGGTCTTATTGTTGGCACCCGAGTCAGTAGTCTGTGCTAATACCTGTAAAATTGCAGGAGATGTCAGTATTGAACACGAGATTTGAAAACAATAAATAAAACCGATAAAATGAAATATTGAAAAAGATGAAATTAAATATGGACCTTTCTATGAAGTCCGTGCTTGATCAAAAACTTCCCGACTGGTCTGGCAAGCAAAGCTCCACAATGGTGCCATGTTGCTAACTTCAAAGTTAGGTGGCTGGTTTGATATTTCCAATCTGAATCGATCCAAGTTGCGGTTACTCCTATAAAAGCCAGACGATCGCCTTTTGTTGTCCATCCGTCGTGGACAAGGCAAATCTTGCTTTTATTATCCTGCAGTGTACAAACTCAAGTTAGTTAAATGAATGATATTTTATAAATGGTTAGATGTTGTGTATTTACTTTGATTTTGCTGATCAGCTGGTTGTGTAAAGAGAAATGAAGTTCCTTTGCAGTTGTGGCTGCCCACGTAGAACTCCTGAGATTGGCCTTTGCGTGCGTTAGGTGAAATGCTGCACAGAGCGTCGGATCTTGAAATCTGACCCATGGGAGGGCATGACGAAGGACCCAAATCCCCAGAAGGACATTCAGGATGTCCACGCTGAATGGAGGTCAAGTGATGAAGGAATTCATGAGTCCTGCTGAGCCTTTGGTGCCTGAAGTTGCTGAAGAGTCCTCGCGTGCCTTCATACGTTCTTGATAGGTCGGTGGAAGTCCATGTCGTTTCTCCCTCATGGCAATGGTGCGCCCTTCACAAGGTTCCCGGTTCTTGTAGCCATCTCGATGACCATAAAGGTTACTATTGCCATCTGTACCGCGGTTGAGAGTTTCAGGACAGTATTTACATTCGTAACCTCGTAGAACACCTATGGGCTGTCATTAAGATCAAGAAGTCAGTTGACATCACGTTCAGTTTGGATAAACAACAAATGAAACCTACATTGTCTTTCAACTGTACTGACACTGGTTTGTAATACGACAACAGGTGAGTAACACCAGAGCTTGTAGTTTTTTTGAAAGGCTTGATAACTTGTCGTTCGGGGCTGTTTTGATCAATATCGATGCCTTTGGGTACAGTGAAGTCCTTAGATTACAACAAAGTAAGTTAAAAACTATACAAGAATGGGAGTTGGACTTGAAGTTGTACACTTACAGTCACTTTTGTGCGCGTGTTGCCTTTTGCCTTGGTCTTTCGAGGCTTTTTAGCACATTCAGGTTTTTCTTTGCCTTTTGCTGGGCGCTTCTTGGAATGAGTGGGCGTATGAGGATCTCCTCGCGTCAAATCTTCCTGTTCTTCAAGTTCTGGATCGTGGTCACCGGTGGATGAGGCCTTGTCGTCGGATTCGTCATTGTCACAAGGTTGGTACAATGACCGATGTGAGTCTCCCAAACTCAGTACAAATCCAGGTGAGGAACAAGCAACACTGCGCCGAGAAGAGCGTCGCAACGGCCCAGGACTAGTTGGACGGGATGATTGAGTAGAGTTGGGCACGGCAAGCTGGGAATTAGGAGCAGTGAGGAAAGATGCCATTGACTGAGGATTATGAAAGTTGAATACAAAAACGGAAGGGTAGGATGAATGATTAATAAAAAAAAGAGAAGCAAAGAATAGAGGAAAAACAAGGACAAGCACTTGAAAGAATCGATGAGACAAAACGAAGAAGGTGGAAAGGGTCAAAGGTACGACTTGAGTGAAAAAAAAAGTAATAGGAACCCACCTATCCCTTGCTTAAAGGCGCGTGTTGCAGACATCCTTTTGGGATCCATGGAAATCAATGGCCCAATTGGGAAAATGCTGATTATTGATCGTAGTGACCGTAGCCACTCCGGCCTACGGTCATCGTTTGCAAGGAAATGCTGAGCAGCGGTACGGCACCGCCCCCACATTATCCCTGCTTTTTGACACTACGGTACGGTCGGGCCGTAATCAGCCGTACCGCAGCCTACGGGTCATACACCGTACCGCACCGTACTGTACTCCGTATCACGCTGCGGCACGATTTGCGTGTTGATGACATCATCTCAATTTTGGTGGTATCTCAATAAGTTGTCACTACAAGAAACATAACATTTTCTGGGCAGAAAATTAAATTATTTGTATACAAAAATCTGGAAAGGTCAGAAACAGAGCAAAAATATGAAAAAATATGCATCCTGTTCCTTGCTTTGAGATCTCCAATCTGCATATTTTTCTGTATTTTTAGGGTTCATATTGGTGAGTGTACTAACAATAAACCCTCATAACTGTCAGATTACCACCTGTAACAGATGATGAAATTTGGCTGATCAGTGCTGAGAGAAAGTTTTGATTACTATAAAACCCCATAACTTTGTCAATTCTGGCTTGAAACAATAGATTTGAGGTGTATTAGAAAGCTGGATTCCTGAACTACAACTTTCATTGTAACACAAAATGTGTAATCCCAATGACTGACATTCTATTTGATGATATGCTAAATTCGATCTCATCAGGGATATCTTTGTTTGCAGGCCCGCCATGTATTTGCTTCATTTATGAACTATCTTCAGGAAAATACCAGCTTCCCGATGCACTCAAAATCGAGTGTTTTGAGCCATAACTGACAAAGCTATGGGGTTTTGTAGTAATCAAAATTTTCTCTCAGCACTGATCAGTCAAATTCCAGCATCTGTTACAGGTGGTAATCTGATGATTATGAGGGTTTATTGTTAGTACACTCACCAACATGAACCCCAAAAATAAGGAAAAATATGCAGATTGGAGATCTCAAACCAAGGAACAGGATGCATATTTTTTCATATTTTTTGCTCTGTTTCTGACCTTTCCAGATTTTTGTATACAAATAATTTAATTTTCTGCCCAGAAAATGTTATGTTTCTTGTAGTGTGTGAATAAATGGGTGATATCTGTTTGATACCCACTTCATAACTTTCTAATGTCTTTCTGATGTAGTTGGTTGCCCTGGGCTTCCAGTGAACAGTGATTGGGGTCTGTGTATGGTGTTGAGGATGAGAGCTGGCGCTCCTGCGCCCAATTCTGGGTTATGGGATCCATCACTTATGCAAATTGCCATTTGAGGTGGTACATTGGCTAAGTTGTCCTTCACAAAGTCAATAGGAACATCTATTGTGGATCAAACAGATCCCCCTTATTCTGGGGTCCATTGCTTGGTTGACCTTGATGGGATCCATCACCTCTGGCACGTTGGGCATTAACCTACAGATGTTTTTGGGTGAGCCAACACATAATGTAATATAGAGCTATGTGTTTTCTAGTTGCACTTGAAGATCCTCTTGGTCAGTTTTGCCACTGCTTCAGAGTCTGGTAGACCAGGAAAAATAACAGGATAGCTGCATTGTTTTTGTTGTCCAACTTGTGTGTGTGTGTGAATTCCCTTAATAACATATGAATTGAACTTTGAAAACTGTGGATGAGATTGCCCCCCACACAGCTTGCTTACATAATTTCATACATAAAGGCTCTACATAGCCAGCAGGTGCATGGTTTGCTTAACAATAGCCCTTCTGCTCTTGGTATCTAAGTAGAGGGGTTGTAGCTTAAATTCAGAGTGTGTTTGGATGCTCTTCATATATTATGTGACACAAAAGTAAAATTTCAGTTTGCCCCTATCTCAAGGGGCACACTTTCATATTCATAATTTGGATATACAGTGTCTAAATTCAAAAGAAATGATGATCTGTTTCAAGGTGGCAAGGATGAGAGCGCTGAGTAATTATGAAAGTACATAAAGTACGTGAAGTGACTAGATGCTTTTGTAAGGAAACAAATTTGGGCTTGAACAACATCTCTTTATATGTTAAAGCGCCACCAACACAGTAACCTCAGATTGAAAAACCCAAGGTATCCTTGGGTGCCAAATCTTGGACAGAAGCTTCCCAAGGTTTTGATCCGAGGTAATTCTCAGCACAAAAGAATACCTTGGATGGAAACCTCAGACAAGGTCTGTTGGAGGATTTGCCTCCAATGATGCCTCAGATTTCTCAACCCAAGGCGTCTATGTTGGCCATTAAGTTTTCTCTAGACATAGGTATATGGAATAACTAACAAGCATTGTGACTCTCACGGATAATGACATAATGATAATAGCTCTGCTTTGAGAATGAATGAAACAAAATAAATGATTTGAAGGAATGTGTGGATGAAACAATGTGCAAATGCTGAACAAGTCATGTTTTTTTTGCATCCACCATATAAAATTAAAATGACAAGGCTGCACTTAACTTTCCACTTCCAAAAGAATAGACCACAAAAGAGAAGGATAATTCAACTGTGATACCAATGACAACACATACCATTCAGGAACATATTTGAAAATAGAAAGATATGAGTAAGTGTGACAAGTAGGATAGTAGCTCACGTCATTGTAGATTAATCTGCTCACCAATTGGCAATTCATTACTATAGGAGTCCCCAGAATTTGAGTGGTAATTCATGGCAAGACCACCAGCAGCTGGGCACCTGATGGATAGAAGAGAAAAACACCGGTGACCATGCCAATGTTTTGAAAGATGTAAGATATACCAGAATGTCAGCTTGAAAGAATGCCTTGAATTGTTCACACAAGATACTGACCTTGTGAATGCTGTACACTTGAAGACTCAAAAATACATGTTTCCCATTATGTCAATCGCAAATGTTCCCAAGAAATAAATAACATTTGAAACATTTGATTCCTAATGATCAAAAATCTATCAAATAAGACCATGCAAGCCACAATCAAGCAAAGTTTCTATCAAATAAGACCATGCAAGCCACAATCAAGCAAAGTTATACCTATCAGAATGAGAATTGACAGAAGTTGAAGAATGAATTGCTCCAAGATTGAGGTGGTTGGTGAGATGTGATGGCCCTTGGATGATCAAGGACTTGACAGTGGAACACTGGAATGGGATATGTAGTGATCAACGGGTACTGTAGGACCTGTGACATGTACCTATGATGTCATACTTGACATCATGTAGCTTAAGCGCCTGCAAAACAACACCCAAAGGCACCTGGCTGTGACATCTGCACAGCCTGCTTTTTGAAAACATGTCTCTCCTGCCATCACCAGCTCAATGTTTGTACAAATCAACTTGTTTGTCTTGGTTTAATGTTCCAGTTCAGACTGTTGATACTCCGGCAATTCATATTTGTAATCGGGTTAAAGAAAGTATTGAAGATCTTCTACCTCAGCCTCAAGATCTGTTGAATCATAACACACACAAACTTGGATTCTGGCAAAGGTTTGTTTTCTTTGACAAAACTTTTCATCACTGCTTGTCTACATTGATTGCGTAGCTATGAGATCAGTTACCACAGAATTGTGCACCTCCCTTTGATTACACATGAAAAACCGGATGGCTGATGAAAAAGATTCTTTCTGAATTGTAACAGGTTGTCTTGCAAAGATGCAGCAAGGCAATATGAATTAAGTCAATACTCTACTCTACGCACTGTAAACATCATTCAACTTCCCCAAATTGTAAGAGGAAAATGACTAATAGTACAGTTTTTCATAAAAGAATCTAATACTGCACACCTGAGCCATTTCACCCACACTACATATGTGCAGCAAGCTAAGTCAATAGATGGCTATCATGTACATACAGGTCTGCTCAGTTTTTTGCCCACCAGCAGAAATAAATCACATGTTATACCACATGTAACTTTTTTGACTTTGAAAAAATTGTGTCCAAAATTCACTACATATAATTCTGTAGGTGCTCAGGCAATATTGTTGAAGCTATTTCTTAGTAACAGAAAGGGTGTTACATGCAGTTGAGTTGATGAGATTACATCAAAACATTGAGTCAGTGTATGTAGTCAATCTTTGGAATGCTTTTTTCAATCTCAAAAAAGTTACAGCATGTATTACATATGAATAACTTATCCTGATGAGCAGATAACACTGCGAATATAATGTATTTTTCCGAGGTGAAAAATGATTACATTTATTTCACAAAATGATTAAAAATGCATTAATTCTGCATTAATTCTGCATTTTTCTGCATTAATTCTGCATTATTAATCATTTTGTGCATTAATGTCAATCATTTTTCACCTGGGAAAAATACATTATTTTTGCAGTGTAACTGAGCAGAACTGTATGTACATGATAACCACATATTCACTGAGCGTGCTACACATATGTAGTGTGGGTGTTATGGCTCAGGTGTGGAGTGATAGATCATTTTATGACAAATTATACTCCCAGTCACTTTTTCCTGCCCACTTGGGGAAGTTGAATAATGTTTTCAGTGACACAATAGACCATCTTCACCATTGAAAAAATTAGGCATCAGGAACCAGAAGAAATCAAATTGGATAGAAGGACATTAGGGGGTATAGAAGTTGCAATTATAATTGGAAGAAGATTGGAAAGAGATGATACAGATCATCAAGGAGATGTATCTAAATAAGCCAAAGAAAATTATTCAAGTGGTTAAAGTCAAGTTAGTTTTTTTTGATAAAATCTATTGAGTTCAAAAATCATTGAATTTTTCTTCTTTCTGTCCTAAGTAATCAATCTTGACTGAAAAAGTTGAAACATTTTAGGTGGGTGTTTGGATCAATGAGATGTATTTCTTGGAAGGAATGGAAAACATGATTTTTTGGGGTTTATTAGTAGGAGTTTAGATGATGAAAAACAAAACAAATCAGCAGCCTCAATCATCAGGATTACTTTAATCACATTGGGTGTTTTTTCTTGTTCTTTTTTCTAGTTGAATTTCTTGAGATATATTGGTGAATATTTTTATGCAAGATATATACAATTATCTGATTAAATCACTTCTCATACTCGGTTTCAAAATTAGATGAAACCAACTTCAATATGTCTAAAACTTTTGAACTGGCAATATCAAAATATGGAACAACACCAGTTGAACAAATCAATCTTGCATTGTGCCAGATGAGACCACGGTGGCTTTGTGTGATCATGTTTTGGTCTGCTGCCGGGTGTATCTTAGTGATGCTGATGATGAAAGAATAGCCACATTTGTAGCAATGAACTTATGTGATCTTGGATTCCATCATCCAAGCAGCTTTGTGTACTGAGGATGTGATCAAGAGGTCCTCACACACCCCAGCTTACGTGTCAGCCACACACTCACCACCCAAATCAGCCTGGATAGGCCTGGATTACCAGCACCCAAGCTCATTTGGGCGCTGAGCACCTGGCTGATAGGCCACACCCACACACATCAGCTCACCCACTGATAGGCTGGTACATCACATTAGCATAATGTGAGGTTGCTGCTCACAGAAAGTTCACATGGAGAACAGGTGACAAGCTTGAGTGAGGGCTATGTAGCCTTGGTCACCCTATTGACATCTTGTTCTCCAGAATGGGTTGTTGTGGGTCTACCTCGTTTGCATCTCACGTGGGCTTGGTGTACCAGGGGCATGTTTTTTGAAATATTGTTAGTATTGAAACCCAAACCCTCAAGAGAAAACGTTAAAGCAAAGGACATTTGGTTTGCAATGTGATTCATTTCTAATGACTCTCTTGAAGATTGTATCTCTATATAAACCCTATACAAGTTAACTCAACGTCAGAGGGAGACATCAGTTTCTTCCAAAAACACTTTCTCTGTATGTGCTTCTTAAGATGTATGACAAGAGAAAGTAAATAATGAAATTAAAATTAGTGGTACTGATTGACTGAATTCATACAAAATAATCTCTGACGCTTCCCAGCTCCTCTATAATTTTCTATGTTTTCTCAATTTTCTCAACTCAGCAGTAAATTTGCAATTTGGAATAGTGTAAAGCTTGACCTGCCAAACCAAGTGACTACAGCTTGAGGTAAACTTGTGAACTAGATTTGTGATTGAGACAAGTTGTGGACTCAGACACCACAATTCTGCTGGATTGGGTTATGAACTTCATAATTCCTGCAGTGTCACAATGACATTTGCTTACATATTTATGACAGCTTTACAACATGGTGCAGCTAACTAACCATAGATTCTGGTCCAACTTAACAAAGTACCTCTTGAATGAAAAATTAGTTGAGAGAGGGACATACAACTTGTACACAAAATTTGGTGGGTGAGCCAGAAAAGTTTGGCTGGGGACTTTTTCAATGCTCCATATTAACCTACAAAAGAAATCCTTGGGACCAAGGAAAAGAGTTGTGCACTTGCTTAATCTACACACACATGTGTAGCCTACTTCTGATTTGATGCAAAAATAAAAGAGAAATGTGATTGTGGAATTTGCAAAAAAAACAAAATCAGGGAGAAAGCTGACCAACCTGTCCAGAGATCACACCAGACGCACTGAAATGTTACACAGAAAGCAATTCTTCAAGTTTGTTTTTCAGTGCTTTCCTGAAGCAAAGAGAGAATTTTCAAAGGACAAGTATGTGTAGGTTGAGCAGGCACAGAGGACTTTTCTTTGTTCAAGAGGATATTTGTATGCAAGCTACAGAGATATGTAGGGTTGAATAAGTCCCCAGCCAAACTTTTCTGGCTCACACAACAAGTATGCTGCTAATTAACAAAGACCAGCAAACACCTCTTCTCCCGGCCGCCTCCCTCATGACAGTCAGTGTGCAACCTTCAACAGCCTGCAAAGAGTCACCCGGTCCCGAGTTTTCGGGTTGAGAATCGAGAAGTTGAGTGTGTGGCTCGGGTAGTTACGCGGGGCTAAAATGGATGCTGAGACAAGTCGGCATCCAGTTTTGGATTTCTTTGACCTCAACGCGTCGAAACAAAATCGCGTCAAACCGTCGCTGATATTTAATTGATATTTAACCCTCGATGAGGTGTTGACCTAGCGACGATTGACGAAAGCGATGTTTATCAAAGTCAGACAACTCATCTTGATCATTCTCTGCTTTGTATTGCCTAAAAACCCAAGTCACACGACACTCATCAAAATTCTTGGTCTTCGCAGTCTTTGACCATTCAAGGCTTCAAGTCTTATCGAGATGCTACGATAGTAGAAGAGTTTTCACCTGGAGTCAATGTGGTCGTTGGTAGAAACGGTTCCGGCAAATCCAACTTCTTTTCAGCAATTCGATTTCTTTTAAATGATCAATATAATGCTCTGGGTCGAGAGGAAAGACAAAGTCTTTTGCACGAGGGTGCTGATAATAATTCGACATTCTCAGCCTTTGTGGAAGCTACCTTTGATAACTCGGATCATCGATTTCCAACAGGCAAGACTCAAGTGATTATCCGAAGGACTATCGGTTCAAAGAAGGATGAATACTCTCTGGACAAAAAGTCTACACCTAAAGGGGAGATCATGTCTTTACTTGAATCAGCTGGATTTAGCAAAAGTAATCCTTATTATATTGTCCCTCAGGGAAGGGTCAGTCATTTAGATATCCCTGTAGTTTTCTCACACTTTGTGAACGATGTTTAGCTGACCTGTCATTTTTACACTACACACCGGCTTTTGCTTAACGTCACGATTGCTGGGATGTTCTTGTGTGTGAAAGATCACTCATCTCACCAACATCAAAGATTCTGAAAGACTCAATCTACTCAAGGAAGTGGCAGGTACCCAAGTTTACGAAGACCGACGTACTGAATCAGTCAAAATCATGGATGATACCTCCTCAAAACGAGTGAAGATTGATGAATTATTAGAATACATTGAAACTCGATTACATGAATTAGATGAAGAAAAAGAAGAATTGAAAGAGTATCATGAGAAGGATCGAGAAAGGAGATGTCTTGAATATGGGATTTATTCACGTGAATTGAAAGAAGCCAATGATTGTTTAGAACAACTTGATGCAGATCGTCGTCAAGAGCTCGAAACTGTAGCTGATCGAACTTCTCTATTTCAAGCGAGAGAACGTCAAATTACTCAATTGGATTCTGATCTCGCCGAAGCTAAACGTAATTTAGAGAGTCTTGATGTTGAAAAAGTTCAAGTTGAAACCGAACGAAGGGATAACATCAAAGCCAAAACTCAAGTAGAATGCCTTTTGCGAGACTCTGAAGATGTGAGAGGAAAAGATCAAAAGAACAAGCAGAGATTTTCAGAGGAGCTAGCGCAACTGCAGATGGAGATTCAAGACAAAGAGTGCGAACTCGCGATTGTGGCACCTCAAGCCGCAGCCAAAGCCGTAGAGTCGAACGCATGTACAGAACGTTTGGCCCATGTCAAAAACACGGTAGACGCACTCTATGCCAAACGGGGAAGATCGAACCAATTCAAAACTCAGAAAGAACGCGATGCCCACCTGAAGTCTGAAATCAGTAAGCTGAAAGGCGTGCTAGAGTCAGCCGAGGGCATGATCAGATCAGTCTCCAATGACTTGAACGGGACCAAACAATCGTTAGCTGAAGTACAAAGTCAATCGCAAGAAGCCCGTGACAAACTCGACCAACGCAAACGACGTTTGCAGGAGCTAGCACGCGATCTCTCAAAAGACAAAGAAGAGCACAACAAATTGACCGAAAAGCGTAAAGCACTATGGAAAGAAGATACCAAAGTATCGCGGTCAATGCAACATGCAGCTTCCCTACGCGATAAAGCGATGAAAGAATTAAGTATGACGATGGATAGAGTCAGTCATCTTCCATTTAGCTTCGGTGGCTGAGTCTATCTGATCTCAGCGAGTTTTACTACAGAATACCGCTCAAGGATTGGAGATTATTCAAAAGTTGATCAGTGATGGTGAAATTGAAGGGCTTTATGGACCTTTGTATTCGCTTTTCGAAGTTGAGGATCGCTACAAGACAGCAACAGAAGCCACGGCCGGGAACTCGTAAGTCGGTCTCACTGCCTCTCTCTTATATCAGCGCTGAATATTTTCACGATGTCTTCACATATGTCATCTATTCAGCCTGTTTCATGTGGTCGTAGACACCGACGAGACAGTTACCCGTGTACTTGAAGCCATGACCCGGGAAAAAAAGGGAAGGTGTACATTTATTCCTCTGAATCGTCTACGACCGAAGCAAATCAACTATCCTTCGACTAATGATGCCGTAGCAATGTGAGTAATTTTTGAATTGACAACTCATGGCTTCTGTCAAATATCTGACGTGGCGCTTTCTCCTAGAATCAAAAAGCTTCGATATGATCCCACATATCGTTTAGCATTTGAGCAAGTCTTCGCAAAGACTATCGTATGTCCCGACCTTGAAATCGCTGGTGCATATGTTCGTAGTCATCAACTCAGTGCCATCACTCTCGATGGTGACAAGGTTGACAAGAAAGGTACGATCTCCGGAGGATATCAACATACGAACAGAAGTCGATTAGATTCCGTCAAAGAGATTACGACCTGGTCACTTAAGTATGATGAAGACGCTGCTAAGTCACACGAAATCAGGTTATCTATCAGGACTTTGGATCAACAAATCACTCAACTTGTTGGGAGAATTAAGAACTCTGAAACTGAGTTACAACGAAGAGAAGATGAAAGAGAACCACTGAATCACGCTCTTGCCACTCTTGTAGAAGAGGAAGCAGATTTAAAGAAACGAATAGCTTTGTTGGAGAGCCACCTTCTGAGTCAGAAGGCAGATGTTAGTCTTGCTAAGGAGCAAATCGAATCACATGAGACAGAGATGAAAAGCAAGATGACCAGTACATTAAGTGATGAAGAATTCGATAGGATAGCTTCACTGACAACAGAGATGGATACTTTGAAAGAAAAGGCCATTCAAATCACTCAAGAAAAAAGTGAAGTTAGTATTTGAAATCCCATAAGGTTTTGTGGCTCAAAGCTCACCATTGTTTCAAAATCTCATGTAGCTACACAGGCGAAAGACTGCTCTAGAAACGGAACTAAAGGAAAACTTATACCGGACTGCTGAAGAGATTAAAGAAAAATTAGAGGATATCAATGATCATGTGACTTCTTCGCAAGTTTCTTCTTTCGATATCGAGGCGCGTAAACGGGAACTACTAAGTTTGGAAAGTTCTATCGAAGGAAACAATTCCCAACTCGAGTGTGAGTCTTTTGCACTTTTCTAATGAACCTACTCAAGATAGATGGAAATTGATGTATCGCGTTTTCGCCTTTCCGTATGACTCATCTTTGGACCGCAGCCATCCAGATAGAACTCGATAGCCTTCAAACGAGCCTTCAAAAGATCGAGTCTCAATTAGAAAAACTTCAAGGTCAACAAGCTGATGATAGCCGTAACACGTCAAAACAAAGTAAAAACGTTGAACGATATTGGGCTAAAAAACAAATCCTTATTCAACGTTGTGATGAATGCAGTACAAATATTCGTAATCTGGGTGTCTTACCACAAGAAGCTTTTGAAAAGTATATTGGGGAAAGAACGGAAAGGGTTGGTAACTTTCCATTATCTGGGTTTTTCGAGTGAGTGCACTGATCAGTGTGATGTCGTTCTTTGTCACTTCGATTTAGTTGGTTAAAGCGCTTCATAAAGTTAACGAGTCACTCAAGAAATTCGCTCATGTGAACAAGAAGGCTTTCGAGCAGTATCAAAACGTTGGTACCCCTTTGACTGATCTCCACCATGTTGTTCATTTGATGATCTCTGATGCCTCGTGGCCATCGTACTTTTCTAGTTTACAGAACAGAGGGATAAATTAACAGAAAGAAGAGAAGAATTAGAAAGATCAGCTGAATCAATCACTGAACTTATCGAAGTTCTTGATCAGCGTAAAGATGAAGCTATTGAAAGGACATTTAAACAGGTTTCGAAAAACTTTTCTGATGTATTTGAAAAGTTAGTCCCATTGGGCCGAGGTCGATTGATTATGCAAAAACGACTCATTGATGTAAGTGTTACATAATTGCTTACTTTTGTCCTCGTAATGATTCAACTGACACCTGTTGCCTCCGGATTTGCGGTTGGACACGGTAGCAAGAGCGCAATGATGAAAGTAGCGATGGTGAAGCTATTCAAACTGCAGGTCTGATCAGTCAATACACGGGTGTCTCAATCAAAGTTAATTTTATTTCTTCTGGCGCACCAATTGCGCTCCTCCACTGAAGCGCTATTTTCGTACGTAGGTTTCCTTCAACTCCAAGGATGATGAAGGATTACGGATCCAACAGCTTTCAGGTGGTCAAAAGTCATTAGTTGCCTTAGCCACAAGTATGCCTCTATATCCCTAGTCGATTCTTGGTTCCACCATCATCTGGTTCACTAGACTTACTCAAATGTATTTTTGAATGATCTCAGTATTTGCCATCCAAAAGTGTGATCCAGCGCCTTTCTATCTATTTGATGAGATTGATGCCAATTTAGATCCCGATCGTCGAACTTCAGTAGCAGGTAAGCTCATTCCCTTGATCTATTGAGAAGTATACTACTGATGCTTTCAAACTTCAATGGACAACCAAATAATCTACATCATAGCCATGATTGGAGAGTTAGGAAAAGAAGCTCAAATGATTTGTACAACTTTTAGACCTGAGATGTTAGAACATGCAGACTTGTTCTTAGGTGTAATTTTCAATAATCGAAAGATTAGTACGATTCAAGAGATTGAAAAGACACACGCAAAACAATTTGTTGAATCGTTAGCTTCTTCATCTTTCTTTCAACATTTCATTTTTGTTGCTAATACTCTTGCTTTTTCATTGCTCATCTTTTGATTTCCTTGGCTGTCTTCTTAGCAATGAACGTCGTCCTGCACCTGCGGCTTAGCAAATAGCACGGGTAATGAAGAATGTTGCAAGTGAAACCTTTTTTACTGCTTAATAAGTGTTGTATATCTATTGTTTTGTGAAATATACCTAGAGATAACTAGATCTATTACGATCTCTCTGGTAGATTATATCTAATGTTGGTAACGGAATGGAATAAGGAAAAAGATGCAAAGAATCATTCCTCTGGCTATGTACCGAATTGGATTGGCAAGGAGATACATTGTCTCAATATGTGTATGCCATCCAACACCCTTAGAGTAGGCTGTGATCAGGCCCTGCAGGTGATGATTTCTTGGCTGAAGATTACAACAAAATCATGAAAAGTTTTGACGTAGCAATGTTTGTGACGAGCTTTTGCACTGTTGATACTTGTTTCGAACAAGCAGGCATCGTGGGGAGCAAAGCGATTAGCTTTGCCACCACCTGCTGACCTATGCATTTTGTCACATAGGTGCTGTAGGTGCTTGCATTGCAAGTCTTTTCACCCGGTCATGTAAGATCACGGGCAAGATTGAACGAGACCAACAAAATGAAGGACTTGACGTTTCCAACGTCGGGGAGCTTTGCAAAATGGGTGCGGGACCTCGTATAGCAAAGTCCACACAATTCCAGTCTCGATGGGAGAAGCTAAATAAGAGCACAGATTGAAACAGTATGGTAGCCAGAACGTGACTATGATAATATCACTAAGTCAACAGATTCAGATCAAAGTATGGATTTGCATGGACGATTCAACAAATGTATATCAAGAAACATGAATAACGGAAAAGTAAGGTGCACGTCTTTTAAAGTCTAAACACACCGACAAGGGACCTGTATATATACTTATTTGGGATCATCAGTCTGGACATGCTTCTGGACACTGATGAGAACCTGTACAAGGGAGAAAGATTTGAAGTTAACATCCTTGCTTATCAGACAGATGCCAACGAAGAAGGCAGCGATAATCAACAACATGATACGTACGTCATTGAAGGTCCAGGTCAAGTACTTGTGGTATTGACAGATACCGCCGATAGCATTGGTGTTAGGTGCCAAGCATTTTTCAGCGATTTTGACACCTACCGCGCCAAGTTTAGCCCAGTTGAACTATAAGAAAATCGTGATATGGTTATTCAGCTACCAAAATACACAAGTAGGCACATTATGACGCAAACTGTAACATACCTGAATGGCGTAACCTTGATCTTTAGGATTTTGACTATAAGTGGTTCAAGGCGTACAGGTATAAGTCATACGATGTGAAAGTGGAATCAAACGTGAGATGAACCAACAAAACCACAGCACAAGTTCCTGAAAAGACGTATACGAATGTACCTAGAATGATGTGAATGCGAATAGAATTGCAAGGTATTAGCATGATATTATACCTCGCTCAACGCAAACAAGTTGACTGACCTGGGAAAGCCGTCAGGCTTCCGGTGGAGTTGTACAGCTGAGCACGCCAGACAAGGTCACAATCGGTCTGAAAAAAGGTGAACCCGCATTCTCGTCAGATTTGCCGTACTAAATGATAAGTAGGTATGTTGATAACCATAGATACTGACGGTGTTTGGTTTGTCAAAAGCGCCTGCTTGACAAAACATGTCAGCTTGAATGCGCACAGACGGGCCGACGCCAAACAACAATCCGAGTAGAACAAGACTGACCTGGGTAGCATTGAGTGTCTTCACAGTCTGCCGGAGTCAAATCGATGGTGGTGAGGTTGGATCTAGGGCCAGTGGCATTTGCTTGGCGACGGACTATGTTTCCGAGCTCCGCGCTCGCTTTGTATTCCCTGACAGTCACATGAGGGCCCAGATTATATTCCTTCATCAGAATACCTAGTGATTTGGATTGAATCGGTCGCGGACCACCTTTCTGGCCAACGGTGACTGAAAAAATTGGGAAGCGGGAATATAAATCGAAGTGATCACAGAAAGGAAAGGGCATGTTTGAATATGCTTACAGTCTTGTGCCTTTGAAAAGCCCGACTGGGTAGCCAAAAGCAGACCAGCAGCAGCTAAGAAGCAGGACGAGATGGGTAAGTGCATGTTGATTGGTGTTGTATGAAAGTATGGAAGCTGTTGGAGGGGTTCAACAAAATTTCACGAAAATAACAATACTAGAGGGAGTTGGGTGGAAAATAACCGGGGGGTTTGGCAGGCTTTTGAGTGGGATACAAGCGACTGGTCGCATCCAAGCATTTATACTTATGTACACAATTGTATGACAAGTGGTTGTTTGGGCTGCGTGAGAAAATTGCGAGCATAAATAGCTGTCAAGAGTGTTCATCTCACTGAGGCGGTGTGGAGAGGATGGACACAACTATGTAGTCCTTGTCCAAATTTGCCCGCAAAACTCGAGCGATTTGGGATCATTTGGCAGTGAATTTGTGACAAGCTTTTTGAAAACGACTGTACGTAAGCTTGAAGCCCCTCGCGCGGCCATGTCCGCGCCCTCAAAACAACTGCGGAAGATTTGTGCGTCATCTTGTCGTCCGACTCCTGACTCCTGACTGAGCCTGGCCTTTCTTTGGCACGTTGTTTACATAAAAATCTGATGGGTCTGGACATGAGATAGACAAGTTCATTACCCCTGCGGCCTCGAGCTAAAAAAATAAAAATAAAACACCCAAATAAAGTCCCCCTCCTTGAAATTCTTTGTTACCTCCAGCCTCATCCATCCTCAGTGATTCTTTAGTTGGCATTTGCCCGGCCGGATTTTTGGCGGGCACTGTAATGAATTGAAATACTTAACTGAATAATCAAATAACTTGTATTAGATGTTGAAGAATGTTACGTTGGAAACTATTGTTACTAGAATATAATTGTTATATCAAATTAAGATAATGTTGTTATGTATATATAGATTTAAACTTGTTGTTATATTTCTCTTTTCTCTATCGAATTATTAAAGTATTATCAGTCACTCGTAAAACCTAGAGTCATAACACACTCCTGAGCTATGCTCGACTTGACCCTAGACCCGAACCCTTACAGGCACGGAACAGCACGGAACACTGCCACGTGACTCTGAGGGGCTTGGTGTAATGAGCGCGATTCAGGTTGTGTTGTTATGCGCAGGACGCGATGGTTCCTGATTTATAATGTTTCGATGATGTCATAGATTTACATAATCAGCTTTCTTTTAGTATATATATTTGTTGTTTTATGGTTGTGTTATTCTCCTTTTCTTTATCGAAACAATTCGTTATTATAGTCACCTTTGTTTTGAGAAATACACTTTTCGTTAGAGTTGTTTTCTATAAAACATATTAGCTTAGGAAGGCTCTTCAGAGATTCCGGATTCCATAAAACTTCGTAGTCAATAGGAATTCTTAAATACAAGCTTGGTCATTACACTTGGATTGTTGTCAGTTTTGAGCGTATGCGTCAGGTTGCCGTGTTTATGTCCGAAGTGAAGCATTGAAGGAACCTCTCAGGTTTGGACCCCTGGGCCATCAATTGGCATCTATTTAAAAATCAATCATTGGGTGGAATGGCAAAACCTTAGATGGAGTAAATAACCTCAAGAGCCAGCTTACTTCCTGTGCAAGTGCTCCTTGTAAGGCACAAGCTGCCAAACTGAAGCTTGTAAAAAGCCAGTGAGTTCTTATGATATGCTGATCATCAAGTTCTTGGAGATGTCACAATCAAGTCACTCTATCGAAATGATACAGATTCCGCCGTGTTGGTCTACGAAAGACGTTGAGGTCAAGTTTACCATTGTCCCGGAGCTTTGCTGGAAATTTTGTACGCATGTGAACTTCTGATGTCACGGCCCAGCTCTTCCCTACTGTCCCTTCATGTGATGAGTGGTTGCTTTAGTACGCGTGATGATGGTTCAGGTCATGGTTGTTAACTTCAGTTCCACTTAAATCGGAGTCAGGGTTTCTCTATTTCCCTCTCTTTTTGGTCAAAACTCCATCAACACAAAGAACTTGATTGAATCAATATTCACCAATCACCACCTTTAAACTATCTTCAATCACTAGGTCTTTGGCGCCCAGCCGCCACATAGCTCTGGGATGTGGCATAGCCTTACTCACACACCTGAATGACATCATGCACATGCTCAACAATAGGTCCGTCAGCTTGACAGATCAAATACTTTCCCCTCTTAAATTTCAGTAGCTTCTTGTAACAAATTTATTGCCATGACCTAACCATCTACAACTCAGCATAAGCAAAGACTCCAGAAGAGGCCAATCCCCTGTGCTACTTGTCTTCAGTGTGGTGACTACCTCTAACATTCCAAGCTTGTCCTCAGAAACCTAAGCTTTGTCTGCACACTTCACTCAATATCTGAAACCAGCATGAAACAGTACCAAATTTGGTCTGTGGTTTCAATATGTGTATATGCTGAAAGACTCAAATTGTTTGCAATTTAATGGCACATAGCTAGAGAGATCTGAACATACTTCTACATTGAAAGTTGCTTGTGGCATAATTGTGGTTAGAATGAGTCACAATTTTTCCAGAATTGTCAGACATGATATATCATTTCAATATATTGATGTATTGAAAGACTTGGATTGATTGTGAGTTAGTATCACATAGATGGAGAGCTTTGAGCAGACTTCTCCAGTGAAAGTGGCATGATGCAACAACTCAACTGAGTCCAAGTCTTCTATTTTTGGTGCAAGCTTGCAAGATGCATAAGATTGGTTAGAATCAGCCACAGCTCTTCCAGGATTGCATGTAACCAACTTCCCCAGCTGTGTGTTTTAGCCTCTGATCTCATGCCCGCAGTCCGGCAGAGGGACCCGCTGTATGGTAACTGATGTGGCGCAGCCACATCAGGGGCTGGAAAGCCCCCAACCCTCTGGCTTGGTCATCAAGTCTGTGCCCTGGTCTATCCTCTCTTGGCCTGGCTCTGCCAGACCAATTTGGGGTGGAATATCATGGATCTTGTCTTTGTTGGAGACCTCAATCAGCTGTAGGTGTACAATGAACTTTGATAAGATTAGCAGTTAAGTACTGTATGACTTTCACAACTTCATGTTGTATATGCATCCTAGATCAATAGGGGCTCTCAAACCTGACCCGGTTTGCAAAAACCCACTTGACCCAGTTGAATTTTTGGCAGTAACTTTGTATATAAATTTGACATTTATTGACAGCTCCCAGCCAAAAAGTCAACTGGGTCAACTGGGTTTTTTGAAACCGGGTCAGGTTTGAGAGCCCCTAATGAATTTGACAGGAACATTATAATAACGCTCGACATTCATCATATCATTAAGCAATTGTCCCCCCTGCAAGATATATGTGATGTCTGATGTATCTAAAGCCATATCCAAATTTGGGCTTGCCATTCTATTGGACCTAATCCACTCATCACCCTCCACTTATGCAGAAGGTCAATTGTATGCAATGTACCCCAGAATCCTGCAAATGGTTTTCCTCCTCTGTAGATGATGTAATTGTACCTATAACCAAGTTTCAGTCTTCCGTTATGTGATTGTAGATGTTGTCTCAGTTGAAAATTGGAAGGATAGAGTTCATCTTCCAGGATAATCCACTTTGTTCTGATAAAGCTGATTAGGTCATCTTGAAATTAATTTTTTAACAATTTTGTTTGTTCAACTTAGTAAAATCTGGTAATAAAAAGTATGCTGGCCTTTTAACAATTTGATGGAAAATTTGAAAAAAGTTGGCTGTTTTTATCACAATTCCTCCACATTCATCTCCAAGTTCTATCATAAACATTACATGGTATCTGTGTTGTTTCAGAACCAGAGACTCAATCACTCCTTGTTGTCTAAACAAAATTCATATACTAAAAGCTGCTTGGATCAAAAATCTTTGAAGATAATCTAATATATAAAAACGTACAAGCGACTCGCATGAAGTACCGTTTAGTCCTCTTCTCTTCGGTTCATCTTCCCCTTCTCATTGACTTTTTAAATACATCTCGATTGTGGTCACTTTTCGTGCTTTTTAAATGTTTTACTACCATTGTGGTAGCGCCATGTCGTCTTTGTTAAAGTTTCACTGTGCTTATATCACCCTATGTTTGTCCAACCCGTGTATAGGAGGTACCCTCCGCAGGCTCTGAGGAACACTGCAAGA
Source organism: Melampsora larici-populina 98AG31 (assembly GCF_000204055.1). Lineage (NCBI taxonomy): Eukaryota > Fungi > Basidiomycota > Pucciniomycetes > Pucciniales > Melampsoraceae > Melampsora > Melampsora laricis-populina. The sequence goes on from NW_006768787.1 coordinate 1,079,477, forward strand.
GGGACTTTGTTAAGTGAAGTTAACCCACAACTTTGCTATTGGTATTTTGGGTAAAAGGGGCATGACTTTTCCTGCATTGCGTCACGATCTGTTCTCTACCTCTTCTCCAACACTTTTCTTTTGTTGTTAGCGTTTGATTACCTCCATCATGACAATCCAAATCCTTGTGGTCTTTTCATCTTCAACCCCTTTGTTCCTTCTTTTTACAATTTACAATCGCGACTTGTCCCAATTGTTACTTCAAATGTTGCCATTTCCAAAGCTTTTCCGCTTTGCTTTCTGCCCTATAAAAAGCCCCTGTAGTACCAGAGTTTTCCCAATTCCACCTCTCCCAATGCAATCCACACTTCTTCCTTTGAACTCATCCACTCAGTATATGAATACCTTTATTATATTGTTTCACCAACTTCTCTCCAACACTTGAGTCCTTTGTAATCGTCAGTCTCGTCGTTTCTTCTCAATCTCCGTTTACTTGAATCAGCCGCTTAGCTTAGAAATTCCATCCTTACAACCTACTCTGTCTGCCTGTTACTTCGCTTTCTATGAATGTCTTGGGTCCTATGCACTTCTACAAAGTGGCGAGTATATTAACCTCCTACTTATTGCTTTTGCTTTATTTGAGGATGTTTTTTCAGTTATTTACAAACAGTAGCTCCACGTATTCTTTACCCAATGCCCATGCTTCAATAGTTTGTAAAGGCCTTAACGGTAAAAATCCCTAAGTGTATCAAGTTAAATTATGATCAAAAAACAAATCAACTTTGCAAAGGAATTTGTAACTTCTTTCTGACTTCTAAAAAAACATAAACATACATCCATTCATACCCTATGAGGTACATCCATTCATCACACAGAGAATTGTGAAATTGACTTTTATCAATTCGTTCCATTGATAATTCTCAGATGAAAACAATTTGGGAAATCATAACAAATGAGAGTTTAGATTCAGCTTCACTCACAAGTTGGTCCCAAGAAATTGACTCGTGTTCAGTTCTTCAGCCACCTCTATCCTTCCAAAGCAAAGAATAAAATCCGGAAGCATTATATGAAAAGAAGGAAGTCCACTATTATTATGTGGATGAAGGAAGAAGTAAAATCAATTCCTTTGTATTAAAACATATGCCCATATATCAATTTCTCAGACCTGGCTCAGTAAGTCTAGATCAACAAGTGCCTTCAATCAATCACTCCACAGAGATGACAACAATAGGTCAACTCAAGAACATGATTTACATACCTGATTGATTGAGAAGAATTTCAAGAACTACCAAATTATCAGAATCCAGCCTATCCTCAAGTTGCTGGATTTGTTCAATAAAATCAAGCAATTGATTCTTCTGAGAATCATCAGTTTTGACATCAACTAGATGTCTCTACTTCAACTTAATCACAACCTATCATTACTTTTGGCAATAATTTCCATAGATTTCCTGATCAAAATCATTATAAATTGAACTCAGATTATAATTATCTTTCAGTGTCCAAATCTATTGAAAATACTACATTTTCTTTATCTATAATTCATTGTAATGAAAACTTGATAAAAAATTATCTGGTCATTCTACTCTTGCTCCACTTTGAATTGCGTGCTGTGGTGAACATCTAAACAGGATTGTTCAAATCATCATTGAAAAAATTGATTCAGCCACAGAGTTGACCATAAATATAAATTCTGCCACATGAGTTTTTACTCCCATATACTATCACAGTGACAAATCAAACCTGAACATGTATTGGTTGTTTAGACTATCAGTAAATGGTTTAGAATTTTTTTGCCTTACAAATTTTGTTTTTTGTGAGCCTTACGGGACTGAGACATTGAGACACATGATAGTTGAGGGGGTCAATGAAGATTATCTGTTTAAGTATTTACAGTACTCAAAGCTACATATGTACACATACATGGTTGTCGTGCATAGTTTTTTTTGGCGGGGAAAAGAACAAAAGAAGTATTTTCAAAGTATTTTCCCTGCCAAAAAAAAGTATGTAGCCCAAAGTATGTACATGTACATACTTGCTTTGAGTACCACAAGTGTCTTTCTTTACGGATCTTGAAGCGGGATACTAATGTTCCCCTAATACTTTCTATTTGGCCAGGCAATATCATAATCCATGATAAAGCAATATTTTGTGTGGGAAGTTGCAGTATCATTGTAGTAGGTAGTTTGGCACCCAGCCGCCACATAGGTTCAAGCAAGAGCATCAAATCTTAATTGTTTTCTAAATCAAATGATCAGGTTTTCCAAAATTGGTGATCACTCATTTTGAACATTTTCTTCTTCTTCTTGACACTCATGCTAAACAACCTTATAAGATAAAAATAGTGATAAATGTTAAGATGAGAATCTTTCTTTATTTTTTTTGCTTCAAAGCTTCTGAACCGTGAAATGTGAAATGTAAGTGTGAGACATGCAATGAGATGTTGTGGGATCACCCAAATGGTCAAGTGGGGTTCCAAATAGGATTCAAGCTTTACATAGAGGTGTGGTATCCTCTTTTTTCCCTAAACCACTTTCCTTGATAATTATATGTAGGTAGATAATCATTCATGGTTCATTTAGTGTGATAGAAACTTTGTGTAACATTACTGGTTTGAAGTTTACTTTCATCAAGTGTAAATAATAATGATACATGTAATTTCACATCTTGGCACATACCATATTAATGTGGCCAGTTGAATGCCTTGCAAGAATAGGCTGAGAAATATGGATCAGTTGTATTCAATCTCCACAGTGGTGGTAAGTCACAGTATGTTCTTTTGGAACAATTGGATAAATATAAGAGTTCCCTTGTTGCGGGCATGCCCGCGTGGTCTCTAGTTCCACTAAATTTGAACAAATGGGCAAAAAGAAAGATATAATCACCATGAGGTGAGGCCATAGATTGTGATATTTTCTCTCTTGCGGGAATTAGTTCCATGCTGGGTGCTATTCATGATTTCTCAAACATCCCTGGTTTGAAAAATTGCCAATTTAAATCAGGTACTTGACTTTTTTTCGTGCCATCATCTAAGGAAATGGCAGTTACACAGATACACAGGTAAAAATTTGACCTTCTTTCTTCTGGAATAAACAACCCAAATGGACAATCAGAAGAGATAGGGGATGAATTTATCCAAAATAATCAATGTCAAGATCTTTGACCAATAATTTTCAAATGATGTGAATTTTATGTATTATGATGATGAGATGAATTCTGATTTTAATTGATTGAATAGCGCAAAGATCTGGTAAAGATTTAGAACACAAGTCAGGATTGGAGAGGGAAATGAAATTGTATTGATTGCACCTTTGAAATCTTGAGCATAAGAAGGAATAAACTAATGTGTGAGCTCGTTATATTGCATAACAAAGTGGATCTGAGATTTTATCTGTTTGTTGGGGTTTGTGGAGGTGTTCTGTCATCTGTAAATTTGATAAAATTGGATCATGTACAATAGCCGCGTTCAAACCTGACCCGGTTGACACGAAAACCCGGTTACCCAGTTGCTTTTCTGGTGGTAACTTTGTGTATCCATTGACAGTTCTTGACAGCTTCCAGCCAAAAAGTCCACCGGGTCAACTGGGTTTTTTGAAACCGGGTCAGGTTTGAACACGGCTAATGTATAATTTAACATTTGGTATATGCCGATAGAATGTTTTGAAAGATAGAGATGAGGTTGATCAACATCACACGCAACACAGGATACAATGGTTGTTTTAGATTCAGGAGGGCGGAATCATGAGCTCTTATAGTCAGATTCAAAATGCCACACGCGGACCGTGTATTCCAGTGCGCAGTAACATGGGATCAAGTTTGGACATGAAATTGGACTGTATGAGCTGAGATCGAGAAACGGCATCAGAGATTGATGAAACACCTAGCCAAGTGAGTCAAGGACTTGCTCAACAATATGAATATGTCACAAGGGGAACATGGCAATGGAGCGGGGCAATTTTTTTCAACAAACTACCTTTTCTTTTATTATTATAGCAGAAGATTTCCTGATCCAAAAGAAAACTGATTACATATTGTCTTTTTAAAGATGTTAAATTTAATTGATTAGGTAACAAGAAGCAATCTTTCTATCACGAAAGCAACAGGCCTACTGTTAGTCTAACAGCAGTGGGGTGGTCAACCCTAGACGTGAGTTTATTCTCTTCTGGCTTGAAAGCTTTTGGAGTAACCTTATACCTTCTGGTAATCAGGGATCTCTACAACTTCACGCTGAGAGAACGGGGTAATGACCAATTAGGATATCACTTACTTAAGAGCTAAGTAAGCAATTATAAATTCTATCTGAGACAGGGACTTCTTGAGGAACTGGACTTATTGGTTGGTCTACATGTTTTAACTGGATAAGAAGGTTGATTGCTATGAGGTTAAAGGCAAAGAGAGAAAAAAGGATCATATATCAGGGCTTAAATTGTAGAGAAAGTGAGGATGAAGTAAGGTATGTTTATGTCACAAAGCTTTAAAAGATCTAGAAAGGATAACAGGTTTTTTGGACTTTAAGAGATGGAACAGAAATGAAAACACTTTAGAAGACACTGTGTGAGTTTTCTGGTAGCACATTGACATGCACACACCAAAAACAATTCATAGAGGGATGATAGATGCTTTGAAGAGGTCTTTGCATCCAAAGACCCATTCCCTTTGTCCAGGTGCTCAGAAAGCAAGGTCAACAAAGGGGTACTGAGATTGTCACTGAAATCTAAATAACAAAATGTTACAATTTACTCGCATGAGTCGAGTATCTCAATGAGTTGGGTATCTTCTGGGATGTATTTTCCTAGCAGTTCCTCCTTTTTATCTGTTGGTTCAGATAGCCGCTTTGAAAAGCATGCCGAGCTTATCTTTCTTTTTCTAAAGTTCATGTGTAATCCTCCTTTTGATTTGTTGACTTTTGATTGGTCGCTTTTAAAAGCGTGTCAAGCTTTTCTTTCTTTTTCTCAAGCAGCAAGCTTACACATTGTCCGGTTTTCATCCTCACGATTGCTTTTAAAATCTTACTATACGACATGGGTTTTTTTGTTTGGATTTTTTTTTCTCATTTCTACTCATTCTTTGTTTCTCGATCTAGGCATAAAGATAGTCTTAGTCAAAACCTGATGAAATGTGTATCGCATTGTCCAGATGTAAGCTGTTTAGATCCTAATTCAACACAAATCAATCAATCAATCAAGAATCCAAACTTTTCAAAAATTGAAGAAAGTTTTTCTGAATCAATAGTATATAATCCACCAGAATGGCATTTTGAATCAAGAAATTGTACAAAATTGAATGGACTAAATGATTATCATCATCAAAACAAAAATCAAACACTCATGATTTGATTTTTCATATGAATGAAATTAATCCTATCAGAATCATTCCATTGAAAAAACCAAGAACAGGTCAATCTATTGCTACTTTGGCTGCATTTGATTGTATTGATGATACTGGCTCTACTCTTAAAATCACTTTATGGGATGAAGCTTCAACTGAACTTTTGTCTGTTTGTAAAACTGGTGATGTTATCTTTTTATCTCGTAAGAACTTTTTTCACTCACTTTAAAATAAAGTTATGTGTCAAAATTTACTAATCAAGTCTTATCACTGTATTCAGGTATTTCACTTTCTACTTTTCGTGATCTACTTCAAGGAATTACTACTGATAGTACAAGGGCACAGATTTGTTATAGGTTGGAACCTATTGAACCAACAGATCTCTCATTTTGTTATGATCTTAGATTAGATTTTAATCCTACTACATGTCGTGTTGATGAATTGGCCAAATGGGCGCGTAATTTATTTGAATATCATGAATTCTGAATCTAGTGAAATTCTGATTGAAGATTGTGATTATATTTCCCTTGATTTACATATCATCAATATCCTTGGTGAAAGGACAAGAAAGATGCAGAACAGCAATGCCTTGAGGTGTAACTGGTTTGTATTATATTCAAAGAATGTAAGCTTAGACGTCAATTGATCCGCTGAATAGAATGGTGAAAAGGGTTTCTTCCTGTAAAGTGGGAAGAAACCATGGTACAAATTAAAACATGTCTTAGGACACTATTCCCCTGTTGCGCGCATGCGCACACAGTCTCTAGTTCAACAAAACTACAGAAACCTTTCTTTGTTTTTGTTTTCAAATATCTTTGTGTGTGCACATCAACGTGCTACCAAGAATTGTACACGGTGAGAGTCAATGTCAAATCTTTGGGGATAGGTATTAATCTTTTGTAATGTATTATTTTATTGCTGGATCTCTTTTAGATGAATAACTGACTGTTTCTTTACAGTAGAATTTTAAAGGGGTGGAATGTGATGATTTTCTTTCTCAGTTGCTTATCATCAAAGCTTTTATACCTTTTCTAGGGGGGAGCTTGTCTTATTGTTACATTATCAAACTTCAGCTTACTCATACATTATGAGAAAGCATTAGTATTATTTATGTACTGACATTTGTTTCAAGAATCATCTTACTTGTTTACCTTAGTGCTCTGATTCCGGAATTCCGGTTATGTAATACTAATAGGAGTTCCTTTGATCCACTTTGAGAATTTAGCATGGTCATGGTCATTCATATCTATACGTGATAGACATAGTTCTTGTCCTTCCTTGAGTCTTATCTAATTGACTATTTCATTTTTCTTCCGTTATGTAATTATATACTTCATGATCTTTTCATTGTTTTCCATACTCATGAATTCTTTATTTTGTTTGTTCTTTATTATTGTAGTCTTAATGATCTATAGTTCATTATGTTTGCCTTCATACGTAGAATCTTGTAGAATCATTTGCTGATGATTTTTCCTTCCTTTCCTTGCTCAAGATCTTGAGTAATTTTCTATTAAAGTCTTATATATGTTGTTTTTGTTTACTATGAAATTTACGTGATTTTTTACATTGGTTTTGTTATTGTAAGTTTTACTTTGGTTTTGTTATTTCCTTGCGGATAAGTTCTGTGTATTTTAGTTGGGTCTTTGACACTAGACCGGTAAGTTGTCATCACTTACGGGATACAAAGTAGAGTCCGGGCACATGCCCGGCTTTGTGCCCAGATTTTTTTTGGCAGTAAATTTGAATTCTGGGCGTGGACTTTTGCCCAGAAAATCAAAATTTACTGCCAAAAGAATTCTGGGTACAAAGCCGGGCACGTGCCCGGATTCTCTTTGTATCCCACAACTGTAAACATTATACACTATGGAACTGGGAAGATGATGATTACTGCAGTTTGTCATCAAAAGATCTATCACTGCACACCTGAGCCATAATACCCACACTACATATGTGGAACAAGCTGAGTAAAGTATCAGCTATCATGTACATACAGGTCTGCTCAGTTCCCTGCTCATCTGAATGAGTGGTTCATATGTAATACTTTCTGTAATATTTTTCAGTTTGACAAAAGCATTCCAAAGATTGACTACATACACTGACTTGTAGCTTTGGTGTAATTCCATTGACTGAACCTCATGTAACACCCTTTCTGTTACTGTTGAATGGCTTTCAGAGTATTACATGAGTAGCTAAGAAGGTATATGTAGTCAATGGGTTAGGAGATTTTTACGCACAATGATTTACACTCATTATGGAGTGTAAATCCGGATGTGTGTAAAAATCTAACTTACACAAGGTGAAATAGAATTTTACACTCGAACTCGACCAAATCGTAGAGTGTAACACTTTTATGTGTAAAGTGTGGAGTGCAAAAATGTACTACACTGTGGCCAAGGTATAATTTTACACGCGTTATTTTTAGACTAGTCATTGAATGTAAAAACATCACGTGTAAAACTAAATTTTGACCCTCAAAACCCAAAATTTGCACTCCAATACATTACACCCAATGAGGAGTGCAACTGTCCACAGTGCAAAATCCCATTAGTCCCCCCCGACATTGAATTTCACACACCACCAAATCTTATTTGGACTTTGACCAAAAAAAAATATCCATATCCTGTGACTCAAAATCTCACCAACTTACTTCAAGACATTGTCCAATTTGCTGTCTCCTCTCACTCTCAATCTTGCATGTAGGTTCTCCAGAGCACAAATTCACACACTAATGTTCCACCACTTAATTGGCCCATGTGCATTACATCAAGCCGCCATAAAACTCACAACACACAAACAGAACAAGAACATAATAATAAAAACGATGACTCCTGTGCTTACCCATCACAATAATTATCATCAGGACAAATCTGTAATCAACAAAACAAGGAAATAAAAAAATGATGGCTCCTGTGCTTACCCGTCACAATCATTATCATCAGTAACAATTCTGTAATACATTGGAATGAGAACATAGATAACATAGCCATGAGAACAATACAAATCACATATTGATCATTTCTTCCTGCCTTTTGCCCTAGCCGTGGCTTTCACCTTGACCTTCTTGTCAACATCTTCTACAGGCACAGGTAAATTCTCTTTGACTTCCATTGCTTTGGCTTTGGCGTTCTTCTTGGGCCTCGAAGCTTTTTGAGCTGACTTCACCTCTTTACAAGGAGGTGCAGACGGTGACTTTACTGGACTAGACTCTGCTTGACGCTTGTTGATACGCAGGCAGACACTGAGAGGACCCTTCAAAGCTTCAGCGGATTGAGGTTTAGGTTTATTGGGTAACGTCGCTGGAACTTGAACACTATCTTCCACATCGACGCGCGTCTTCTTCACTGGAGCTGAAGATGAGAAAGCTGAGAAGAACATGATTTAAGTCAGATAAATCAGAATGACAAAAAGGTCACTCTTAAAATAGACTTACAGACTCGGTTGAAAGCCTCCTTGGCCTTCTCACCTTGAGACGGTGGATGAGGCCCAAGAGTAGGCACCGTAGTGAGACTTTCTGCCTTTGGTGGTTTGTCCTCCGGAGGAACTGACAAGGAGGAAAGGCAGGTAAGAGGTCAGCATGCGGCTATGTCCACATATGCAATCAAACTTACTAGCGGAAGAAAAGGCATCCTTGGCCTTATGAACTGGAACCGAGGTGTGAGTCCTTGGAGACTCCTCTTGAACTGTCTCCAAGATGCCTTTGATATCAGGGAAGGCTTCATCGAGCTGGTCCTCTTCCCCTTCCAAGTCTTGCGCGGAAATAAAAGGCAAATCACCCTGGGCATCCGGATTTTTGGCCGGGATCTTCGAAATGCCAGAATCTATGACCTTCTGTTTGACCGCGGAAGGTTTGCAAGAGTAGATCAGCCAACTTGTTGATGCTTGCATCCCAGATATCAAAGAAAGATCTTGTCCAAGAAGTTGAGCGGGGCCGTTGTCTTTGTGATCGTCAAAGAACCAAACACCTCTGACTCCATCAAGATATTTGACAATTTTGCACCAATAATGATGATATTGCCAGAACCCCCTAGAGACTATTTTGTACTCCACATCATGAAGAATCAAGGTCGCCAGCCCGTCCATCTCACCCGTGAACTCAATGCGGCTTTCCTCCGAGAGACCAGCCACACCGCAAAGGTGAAAGTATACATTCATGGGAAGGGTGCTGAAATCCAATCGGCTTTATTCGTAAAAACGAGGAATGTCGTCAGCTTCAGAAGAGGATTGCTTTGTCCGACAGCTTGGGCACGTTCAAATGCTGTTTGAGAAGAGCCCTTCACTAGTCCAGAGCGTAATCAGCTGAGAGACATCGGAGTACCACAGATTTGCATCATGAAACAGATTGTGAGTGATTATAACAACAATTTGCACGGCTGAGGCAGTCTCTTGATGTGAGGTCAAAACTGGGCATTGATAGTCGCGGATGAAATTAAATGAGAAATGGCGCCCGGCTGAAGTCGGTACATTACATTTAGCCTGGAGGAGGTACTTGAGGAACAGGTCAGCCGAACAGAAGGTGTTGGTGACAAAGGAGTCAGGGGAAATTTGCTGAACCGCTGTTTGAACTGATTTAAGGCCTCGAGTTAAGACAGACTTGATGTGACCTGATTGATGCATTTTGGCAGAGAGTCTTGAAGAGAGATGTTGGATTAATTTGGAGGTAATATCTTTGCCCTTACCCTTGGAGCCCGCAATCCACAGGGGGGGAAAAAGTGGGATACAAAGACTCCATCACCGAAGTTTCCCAGCAACAATTGAGTTTACCCGGGTCTGAGCTGGCTGAGTAGGACTGGTAAGAGGAATGAGGGTCGCGATTGACATTGGCTGAGCCCACGGGGCGGCCAAGCTTCTTAGGGAGAAGCAAAGCGTTGGTGGTGTCCGGAGGACAGCCATCGTTCTCATCCGGGCAACGTCGAGTACGTTCCTCTGACCGCCCCATAGTCTCGACTACGGACTCCCAACTACTTCCATACTTGACTGAGATACCTCGTAGAACAGTGTTGAAATCCCTTTTGAGGGATTCAGCAAAGAGGAGCAACTGGATAAAGTCCTGCATAATGGTGCAGTGACCCAAACTGCACGTTATGAATCAGCACTTGGTCTTAATCCATGATCATAACCAAATACTCACAATAATATGTAGTATTGGCGATGCATTGACTCCTGACCATTTGTGGTTTCAGGAAAGTCGTGCTCGGGGTCTTCATCTTCAAGGGGCGGATTGTCCATGGGTAGACGCTCCCGTGCGCAGAGAGGCCATTGGGTTTATTGGGTTCGAGGAGGTCCAAAGCAAGACGTTCAAACTCAGCCTAATCCAATAAAAAGAGACACATCAGATTTATGTTTATCTGCGCAAGAAAGTGAATCTATGAGGCACTCACCAATTGACTTGCATCAACTATGTTCCTGTTTTTCTTGATACGCGTGATTGACTGACAAAAGTGTTTGTGGCAGCCCCGGAGTTTCCCCAAAGCCTTGGCAGGATCGAGTTCGTTGAAGACATCCATATACGCCAATACAAAACCCTTCTTTTGGGCTGTTGAGAAATCCACTACTTGTTGAGCAAGTAGGCCGCGCTCGTGGTAGGTCAGGTCCGCCAATTGAATTTGTTTGAGAAGAGTTGTGAAATGCGCGCGGTAGTGACTTTCCTCAAGTCCCCACATCCATGTCAATTGAACAGGGATCCAGTGGTGGAGTACTTCACTGTACATTGAGGTGGTGAGAAGATAGCCATGGTGAAAAAATCAATATGTGACGTCTGAAAGCAGGCCACCCGAGTACACCTTCCCCAAAGGATCACGTCAAACAAGTTGCTCACCCATCCACTCGCTTTGGAAGGTAATGTGGACATTTGCACCGAGCAGCAACGTGGATATCAAACGCAGACCGTGACTATAATGTGTGAAATCAATTACAGCCCCATTAGCAACGGCAAAGTGAAAGCATATCCAAACAAAAAGGATAGAACTTACTTTCCCCAATGCATCAGATCTATGATCAGCCGGTTGCCTCCTCCCTTACTTTCCTTTTCAGGGATAAGGCCCTTCTCCACCAAAACCTTTCGTCTTAGGTATGCTAAACGGCCAGTGTTACCAAAGGCTGGGTGAATGTCAATGACCGGCGGCGTAATGGTTTGGCCTGCGCCATCTTGGCCAACCTACCATTAGGAAAATAACCTGTGAGTTAATTCCAAAAGCGTACTTTACATGTTTGGAAAACTCACCTTCAAGACCAAAGGGCCTGCCTTTGGGTTTTTCACCACCTCTGGTGAGATCAAGCATGGCCAAAGGATTGGCTTTCTTTGACGCTGGCCACGGGTGAGCATGGATACCCAAGTGCCGAAGGACCCCCCATCCAGTTTGCTTTTGGATATCAATTTGACATACCATATGTGGGCATTGGGTCCAAAGATGAGTCCCACTACACTCGACAGCTGGGCATACTGGGTTCCTAAAATAGGGATGTGAAACGTTAGCCGAGCCATATGATCATAGATGCAAACATAAAGACTTACTCTTTGATGAACTCTGCCGCTTTTCCGTCGCCAGTTGGTGGAGGAGCCGCGTAGGCGCAGAAGGCATCATCACAGTGGAGCACACTGAGACATGCATACCAAATCGTCTTCCAAGGCCCGTCTTTTGCGCCTTTGACCTTTTGAGTGTGAGTGTAGGCGATACGGCCAAAGTTGGTGATGTCTTCATGAGGTTGTTGAACAAACACCGTATCGCCATTGGGGTACAGAGGATAGCCTTGAGGATTGCGAGTTGTCCCATGGTCATAGAAAGTGTGGAGTTTGCCGGCTGCCGGAACCGGAATCTTGAACTTCTTCCCGGTTTTTCTGGGTCGTTGTCGTTTCAACTTGGTTGGGGTATGTGGAAGGCTTTCAGAAATGTGTGATACCAAAAGTGCCGGATCTTCAGTCTGGGTTAAGTTGTTCAAAATTGCTTCAGGATATGTTGAAGCGGATCTCACACTTGCTTGTTCAGACATCAGGAGTGGAGAACTAGGTGAAAAAAATAGCTCAGGTAGTGATGGAGATAGATGAAAGAGATGAATTGATCTAACAGATAAAGGTGATATAACTGATATAGTTGATAGATTTGAGACACTTGGAACAATAGAAGAATTTGATGAAAGTGATAGATTGAGATGGGGATGATTGGACCAAGGCCGAACGGTTGAGATGTAATAGCGGGATACAAAAGAATAAATGAGGCCATGTTGAGAGATGCCTTTGGTTGGGGTGATCCATCCAAAGTGCCAGGAGGCCTGCGCAGGGTGGGCAGGCACATTGTGCCTGCTAAGCTTAAGCGTCTTCGTGTCAAGATGATGACGATGTTCTTCTGAGAGTGAGCATTGGGAAGGAAGGGGGAAACAAGATTGGTTGGAAGCTTTATGGAGGAGAGGAGCTCATGGATGGTTGATGACAGGTGTTGGTGTGAGGAAGGTGGTTTTGGTTTGGCGTGATTGAGGTAATCAGGGGAGGGCATGTCGTCATTGATAAGGATATCGGTATCCTTATCAATATTGGTCAGGTGGTTCTTCCTCAGTGGTGGTTTTGGCAGGGTTATGGCCAGGATATTGAGGTGGATATGGTTGGTAAGTGTTGGTTGAAGAAGGTTGGGGGATATTACCTCACTGCCGGCATATTTGGCTTGGAGACAAACGTCTGAGGAGTCCTCAGGCAGCGCCCCTGAGGAAAAGGGCACCCAAGGGCTAATTCCGAGGCAAATGTTGGCCCTGGCCGTTGCCTTGGATTGGATCCTTGGATGGGGGTTAACTCAGAGTCAGAATCCAAGGAATCCTCGGATTTTTGGCTCTGAGCCAAATATGCTGGCTGTGCCTGCAGGTAGCCGAGATCCCCACTCGGTTATGCCGGAGGACCTGTCGCCGGAAGGAGTGTATTGGGGTAGGGTGGAAAACTGAACCTTGGTATGGGATTCTCAGAAAAAAACACTCCAAGGGTTTACGTCCCACCTGGAGTGTAACAGACTTAGAGAGTAAAATTAGGGTTTATGCCCTTATGCAGATATTTGCACCCTGCTTTTTTTACATACAATTAGGTGTGTAAAAAGTCATGTGCAAATTTCTATCTTGGGGACGGTTTGGTACACTTTTACACTCTGTGATTTACACATAACTTTCTTACACTTGACAATTTGGTCGAGTTCAAGTGTAAAATTCCATTTCACCTCGTGTAAGTTAGATTTTTGCACACATCCGGATTTACACTCCATAACAAGTGTAAACAGTTGTGTGCAAAAATCTATCAACCTGTAGTCAATTTTTAGGACCAGTTTGTCAAACTGGAAAAAGTTACATGATGTATCTCACACCGCGGGAATCATTAAGTGTGAAACCCGATTGAGCAAAGCCGCGGTGTCTGGGTCTGCGACTTTCTTCAATTGCGGATCTCGTTTGCCATAGGTTTGCTATAGGTTTGCTAGCTTGCATCAAGCTCCCCTCGAGTTGTCCGTCTGAGCTGCAGTACATGTTATGCATGTTTTTCCTTTCAATATCCTCAGACCACTCAAGATCATGTATGAGTCATGAGCTTTATCATGTATATGTTACAAGAGTCTAGACATATGGTACCTCCATTAGTCCATACTACAGCCTGAGTGGATGACTATGTAGAGGGCAGCTCGAGACGGGCTTGCAAACCTATGGCAAACCCATGGCAAACGAGATCCGTGATTGAAGGAAGTCGCGGACCCGGACACCGCGATTTTGCTCAATCCGGTTTCACACTTAATGATTCTCGCGGTGGCATGTGATTTACTTATTCAGATGAGCATGGAACTGAGCAGACCTGTATGTACATGATAGCTAATAATTTGCTCAGCTTGTTGCACATATGTAGTGTGAATGTTATGGCTCAGGTGTGCAGTGATAGATCTTTTGATGACAAACTACAATAATCATCATTTTCCCAGTTCCACTTGGGGATAGTGTATAATGTTTGCAGTGTGTACTTTTCAGGTGGGGATCTCTCACATAGTCTTTTAAAAAATTAAAAAATTAAAGCCACATTTGAGATAGGGACAGACATATTTTAGGCATTTTGCCAACTTGTTACTAACTTCTACTAATTTCGAGGGTTTCAACAGACACTCTTATGATATGGAGATATTTGATTCAAAAAACCCAAAGATTTGGTTCAAATCATCCTCAATCGACCCGCGAAGAGACACAACACCAATGATAAGTATGATATTTGTTTTACATTTAGCTAATGAGAGTCAGAAAGATAGCAGTAATCTCGGCTCCCCTTAGGATTCAAAAAATAACTGTTCAGACGCGAGTGATCAATTTTAGTTTTTCTTCAGGCATTCACTGATCGACAAGATTCACGGCTTACTGAGGAATTTCAACTTTGAAACCAGCTCCTCCTTGTACAAAAAATGTAAGCAATAGCACTGCAAATTGAGTTCCACCTTCCAGCTAGTCACACCAACGATCAATGAAATCAAGAATCCAAAATCAGTCAGTTATAATCAAGATTGATGGCGTAGCATAGCCGGGAAAATATCCTTACGGCCGCACTCGAGATATAACTGAGGGAAAGATCCTTCAAGTCAGCCTTGGAATATAGAATGCAATCTGTGATGCGATGAAAGCTTTGAAATCCTCACTTGTATCTTTGATACCTGTAAGGTGAAAAGAAATCTGATTCAGAGATGAGACACACAAATGCTAAAGTTTGGTTACTGACCATTTAAAATGATATTTCCGGATAGTGTACTGTGTGAATAGAGCCAAAATCGTAGCTGTCGTACGGCCAGATGTAGCTCCTACAGCGCACAACGGGACACAGTTCAAGCTTTGACGCCTGGGTTGTGAAGAAGATTATATCTTACCCAAAACTGCATGGTAAAGACTTGATGCAAACAACGAAATGTTCACACGTTGAAATCCTGCCTTGGGTTTCCACCTATGTAGAAGATATAATGGTATTGGTGCAAAAAATCCCAAAACTAGACAGTAAGGGATAATTGCCTGGGTTTGCATAGATGTTGTTAGTAAGAATCTGAATACGTCATCGGAAAAACTAGAAAGGATTTTCACAAACATATTTGCACCCGAAGAAGTAAAGTCTTTTACTAAAAACCCCCCAACTGAAGACCGTAAATAAAGGTTAGAATGTGAAAACACGAGGCGTCTAACGAAAATGAGTGCTAGAGAAGAGTGCAAAGTCGTGACTTACGTAGTCGCGTGAGCTGCCATGCTACTCAATGCCATTCCCTACAAAGACAAAGATGTTCAGGTACCTTTGAATGTATCAAGTCATGAGGCAGAGAAGCAAGGCGATGGTGATGTACCGTGAAGACTCCGTCGCCGTGTGGAAGCAAAAGCACATCTCTTTGCGTGCCGACGATAGCAGTCATTACGCCATAGTGAAGAAATCCTCCTACAATTCTGAAACAACGGGAGAAGTGGAACGCTAAGTCTCCCCGTGTTTGTCGCTGAGTGGTAATAGCAAGCTTACGTTCCAGAAATTTGACCTATGACAACGTGTAGCTATTGGAAGCATATCAGAGATATGGTCAAGATGTGCCAGAAGAGAGAAGGAACCAACGGGGGGTAGATGCATGTATTGGCCCAATTTCAAATCCTTGGACATGGCCACACATTGACCGACACTAGTCGATCCATAGCTATAATCGCACATCCATAAGTTTTCAGTAATCATTTTAACGATGCTGTGCGATACAAAGAGAAGCGACTTACAGCGTGAACCACAAATTACCTATAGCATTGCCTGGAAACAAAACACCGCTGTTCAAAAGTTCATCTCAGCACATCTTCATCAGAGCTGATATCTGCAACATATTCTTACCCTAGCATTTGGACAACAGCTGATGTTTTTGGTACGTTGAAAATGTCAGAGCCTGTCTTGATAATCAGAAAGTTTGACTTTCCAGTTGGGCTGATATAACTCACGCTGGCAATGTAAGGGAATTCCCACAGTCCCGTAAAAAAATACCGCTGCAAAGCTGCAATGGACGCTAAGTCATTCCGAACCAATTAAGAGACAACGAAATACATACCTTAAAACAGCAGATAGTGTAAAAGCAAATGCTAGTGCGTAAGCTGGAAGATCAGACTCAGCTCGCGCGGAACAAAAAAAGGCGAGACCGATCGCTGCGGCCCCTATAGCCAAAAAACCACTGGGAGAAGTCACGGGTCATAACGAGCCAAGCTTCAAGTCAGTTCGAACCGTGCAATTTTTTCAACGCAAGTCGTACTAACTAAGTTGGAAAATCTGAATAATGCTTTGTGATCGTTCGATGCGGATCTTCTTCTAATGCTTTCTGATTGGTAGAGCTGAACATAGCCGATAGCTCTGTCCAATTGAATAAAATTGCCGCAGTGATTGCTGATGACACAGAAAATGCTGTACCAGCGTTTCCGATGACAATAGCGGTGGAATACCATGGCAAGCCCATCTTTTCTACCTCCACTGTATTTTCGGTCCCATTATCAAAAAGCGCTCTACTCAAATTGTAGCGAGCTCCATTATCATCAAGAATGTCGTAAGAGATAAATGGCAAATGCGCGCCACCTAAAATACGATCACCTCGTCAGATGCAAACAATACCACCTCGATTGTAAAGTGTGATTGCAACTTACCAAACCAGTCATATCGATATGCTGCACTAAATAGAAAAACACCTGTGCCAACAGCAGCCCAATCTATAATCTGTGAAATGCGTGTCAGGTCAGAGTTGAGGACATGGTATTTTCGGGACTCACTTGTGCCACGAGAGGGACGAATAAGGGATTGTATCTTCCTGTGATATTGATTTCAGCCTTGTTAGCGGGGCCAGATCTAATTTATATCTCGAGGTCAAGATCGAGTAGCTTACCCACGAGAACCCAATCAAAACTGACAGCAAGCAAACCAAGTCCTTCAGCTACTAGAGATCCGCCGAATATCTGAGAACGGTACAAAATGAGATGCTAGATCTCGAGTGATTTTGCCACCTCTAGAGTACATACTTGTGTGACAAGCGGTGTCTCAGGCAAAGTTAAGCACCAAGGACTTATTGCCTGGAGCGCTGGGGCGAGCCATTCTGGAATCACTTCATCTGCATCCACGAGCAAGGATATCAGCGAGGGGGCATCGTGATCATAAGGACATCGGCAATGAAACTTCCGCTTACAGATAGTCATGATACCAAATATCTTCTTGAAGAGTGATAACTGTCCAAGATTACTCGGGGAAACTTTTCCCAGCGAATGGAACAGTGCTACGGTTGGTAACACACTCCTATAAAGTATAACCTCGATGAGCTTTTCTTCAACATGTCACAGAAAAAAAAACACTTGCGGAAAGAATATCCTTTTCGGATAGATGAAAAACCAACGATACAGCCTGTATGGACGCACGCATGAGTTGAGAGGAATATGTATCGTGCAAGAAAAAAACCTCGCACCCAGCCCAGCCGTACCCCATGAATTGGCTACTCAGAATAGTCAAGACAGATATGTAAGAAGGAATCCGCCGATTGAAAAAGACGTCCAGCGTGGCCATTACCTGCAAAAGCCCGGTGAGTTGAAAGGCCGGCCGAGGGGTTCTTTCGATTGATAGACTAACCTCAACACTTTGCACCCCGCCCGCTCCAGATGTTGCGATAATCGCACTGAAGACAGTTTCTTTTACAGTTAGTTCGCATGGGTTCCACCATTTTGGACCTGGTATAGCAGCAAAGAGTCTTCCCAGGATAAGAGAGGCTAGCTAGAAGTGTGGCGAGATGCTATCAGCATATTGAATCTCGAAGTGAGATTTCAAGACCATAGATCCTTCATTGTGTTTTCTTACCTGGAGGAACAGAAGATTTAGATGTAGGTGCACCTTTTCGGAAGAAGAAAGAAATGATCATCCGTCTCAGTCGTAAATATAAACCACTTAGAGTATATATGTCCCCATGTATTTTGAGAAACAGAAACCGGACGCATAGAAGATGAAGCTGAATACGCACCGGTTTGTACATAAAAACCTGTGGGGTCAAGAAGAATCACATCAGTGCCAGATTCAATCGTTTCATGCCATCTGCCAATGATTCAAAATCAAAGCTATCCTTCCAGTAAAGGAGACAAAGGAAGCGACTTACTTGCGATACAGCTGCACCAAAGAATACAACTATAAGTCCCACCAAGACAGATCTCAAGGTAATGACTGGCGCATTGGGGTCCTCATCGGGTTCCGGCTCTGGAAGCACGGCGCATTCATCGAACGGATCGGAAAGATCATCTCCCAGCTTGGTATCCAAATGAGAGAGATCATCCCCCGTCTTGAGTGCTAATTGATCGCGTAATTCGAAAGGAGGGAGTACTGAGTTGGCATATGCGTCTTTCGAGGTCGGCTTCGCTGATAAAGCTTCGCAAATGCGTTCATCGTCCAAGGCCCTGAGGTCTCCAATTTTTTCACTCATTTGAGATATTCTTTGATGATTGACTATGAATCAGGGAGCTTCTCTCCTATAATATACAAGTGGTTCGATTGGATATCTTCCTTGAGAGTCTTCCAGATCTCGCTCTGCGAATGATTTATAAGTTTGTATGAAGAGAAACCGACAACTCGACCAATAAATTCGGTGAAATGTATTCACTTCGGGATGGAGATGCGAGAAAGGCACCATACAAACAAAAAAGCCACACCCTTATACATACTTGACTCATCATGAAGACGAAGGTGATTGATGTCACACTTCTTGAAAGTCGCTCAGCTTCGACAATTGAGATACAAATATATCGGTCTAAGATAAACATATGAACGACGCTGATGTGCAAGCTTGTATGAATCAAAATCAACTCCTATTACTGATCATGATCATGAGCTGATGATATAAAGTAAATCGAAAAAAGCGACAATTGTTTGCAGCCAAATCGCACTTGTAATAGTAGCAATTGATGATCAACGGATCGCTGAGGGCCAATCTGGGCCAATGATTGGTTCGTGCGAGAACAAGCAGAGTGGGAGCCTTGATTTTTTTGAAGTGTTTTTGATTTCACATGTCACATATCTAACACACGATTTATGACCATAAAAAGCACCTGCTGGAAAACTGACAAACAACAAAACTTAGGGAGTTGATATCAACGTGTCCTCATAGTTTCTCAAAACAAATTTCCACTTGATAACAAAAGATGGGAATGAAAAGAAAAAGAAAAGATCACTTCCACCGCCTCCGATTCATAGAAGCTTGCCACTCGTTTTGAACCGGGCGGTCTGCATTTTGAGGTTGATGGTCAAAGTTTAAGTTGTTAAAGTCAATCAAGGACCCCGACTTCCCATTAATAAACCGGGCAAGCAGATCAGACTGACTTCGAACGGATCCCTCAGCGGTCACAATTTTCGGGCTTGATGTTCATCTAAGCTAATGGGATGGGTTAGCGCGCTTTTCACATGATGAGCTGATGTGTAGTTTGGATAATGGAGTAATGGATCCACCAGCTGACGTGCTTTCGCACATCCACACATAGCAGCAGGACGGTCTCAACCACACGCATCTCCTTATCGGTTCGTGTGTCCTCCCCAACCGCCTGCCGCAACTGGATGTTGTAGCGTTCAGCCGCCTCTTCTTTATCACCCCTGATTTTTCACGCTGTGCATATTACTTTGTAAAATAACCATTCTATTTTTTCATTGATTGAAAAGAACTTGCTACATATTCTCACATCAATATGATCTGGGCAAAATTGGTATATTACTGTTGTTGTGTAAATGAACACAAATCATTCAAAATTGTAAATTGCACATTTTGCATTCCATTTATAGCAATCACTTCAGAAACAGATAGAAGCCTTGCAATATTTATATACAATATTCTTATTTTTGATTACTTATGGTTACTCTATGGCCAAGGAACTCAAATATCATATCCTCAAAGAGCATTTGTAAACATTCAAACCTTGAGGATCTGGTGTGCTTGTTGAACTCCTTTTGTACCAGATAGCTGGGGTAATCAAGTTCCTGATTCATTATCTGCCTGGAGACCAAGTTGGGGGGAAAAATTCAACCTTGCTTCCAACATGTTTGACTTGGACTGAGAAATCAAAATGTTTGCCTGGGATTGAAAAACCTGAAAGTTACTGTGCAAGTTTTTATACCCAAGGTAATTGTGTTGGCAGTGCCTCCTTGTATAGGAGTAGACTGAATGTTTGACAATTGGGTTGTTGAGGTTTGACTGTAGATGTAATTCTACATATCTCCTAATCAAGACACGTAAATTGTGTCTATGTAATCAGGTGAAAATCACTTACCAAGTTTATTGTTTGCTTCTGATTATGCTAAAGACTATTTCCTTTTCTATCACATCAGTTTTATAGCATTTACAAGCAGATATAGGGATACAGAGTGCTCAAAAATATTCAAATTTTGGAGTAAAACAGGTGTGAAGAGATGAAGTTCTTCCTTGAGAATTCTTTGGACTTCTTCAGTCCAATCTGATTGTCTTACTTTACCATAAATTGTCCAACTAATTATTGCATTGAAGATTTTGAATGAATTTCACCCATACTGTGCTGAACTGTCAAAGAGCTGCAGAGTGTGTTTCAGCTTGTGCAGCAGTTCAGGTGTTGCAAGTTGCACATATCTGGATACATCTTATCTTGCCTGCTGATCACCCTTACAAAATTCAAGACTGTAAATTGTAACCTGTATTTTCCAACAATCCTTACTTAAAACCCCCTGAGAACAAAGGAATTCAGCTCATGTGGGTCTGCTTTCCGGGAGCAAAGTTTTTACCATGTGCTACAGCAATATCTATTTGCACAGTATGCTTCTTCTTGTGGTCATCATGACTTTTATAAATCCAAGCTTTTCAGTCAGCATCTTGCCGGGGAACTCAGTAGGCCCCAAATTGTCTCAAACAGAAAAAGTATCATCTGAAACAGACTATGGTCAGTTCATTTCAAATTCTTTAAAATATTTTGCATGATGATAACTGATATAATCTTTTCTGATTATCTCAAGGAAAAAAACTGGTACACAGGATCAGTCCAATGGAAAGAACTCTCTTACAGGATGATCATCTTGAAACTTGGAGAAATTTGAGGACAATTGAAGAAGTGCTTATGCAGAACAGATATGGTCCAACATTCCAAAAAAGAGTAAAATATTACATGGATCCCATTTTGAAAGAATGTCCTTTTCAGATCACCCCAGACCCACTAACCACAAGTACTAAAACCAGAGTGAAGCCAGAGGACAAACTTCCATTCCAGTTACTGGTATATCACCTCATTCAAATAATGAAGGGTCACTCAGAAAGAACAGAACATTCAAAGCTAGATTTTCTGGAAGAAGAGATTCTCACTACATTCAAACATGTTTCCAAAGAGAAAGAGACAAATTCACAAAGAATACTTGTAGAATTTGTGGGTTTTGTGATGTCAAAAATTGGGTGGCATTTATTGATTGAGAATATCCAGAAATCAAAAATCTTGGAATATGGATTGAAAAACCTACCTCAAAGTGACCATCTGTCAGGAGAGATGAAATTCAATAGCAAGGATCAAGTTAGATATGGTGCATATTATAGAGATTATATGCATATCTTTGAAGTCTTTGAACTATTAGTATTTGATGGTTTGCAAAACAAGAAGATGATATCTGGTCTTGCAAAAATCCAGGGCAAATATGATAAAGAAAGCAAAATTGAGAGACTTCATTTAGGTGATTATCTTGGTATTCACAGGTACCTCATTGCTAGGAGACCATGGGATGGAAAGATATGGTCACCTGCTCCCTTTTTAGGAGATCCTTTCAAGAAATATGGCCAAAATTCTCACCAACTGAGTGATAAGATTCACAAAATTTGGTTCCAATTTGGGGAAAGTGATTACAAAATCTCAGTTCAGCTTGGTGCTATCTTGCAGGACGGCTTAGCAGGGGATTACAAGGTTCATAAAACCTTGAAGACTTTACATAGGTCAGAGATATTCAAAAATGTTAGGCACAACAACAAAAATAACTACAATTTGGCAATGAATCATATGTCCAAAGTCATTGATCTGATCTCAAGCATTTATAAGGACAATCATGCATCACGCTCAATTTTGCATGAGATTCTTAGCTGCTCCATTGATTTGATCTCAGAGAAACGTGACTACAATGCAGTTAAAGCAAGTATCAACAATGGTGTAATGTTCTACCTTTTCATCAGAAGGATTGGACATGTTCTCAAACATGTTGAGGAGAATCTTTCCGGTGATTCATCTCTAGAATCTAAACCAACCAATTCACAATTCATGGGATACCATTGGGCACTGGCCAGGTTTAGGTCAAAGCAACGCAGTAAAGCTCAGTCAACTCGATGGAAATGGTTGAGTTTTGATCTTGGGAAGGCCTATCAAGATCATCTTCTTGCTTCTGCTAAAATACACTTTCTTCATGATCAAATGGTGCCACATGCCAAGTCAAAAGAAGGGGAACAAACAAAGTCAACAGATATTTCAAAAACAGCTACTGATTGGGACAAAAGTGAGGCTTTGGATTTTGAAAACAAAATTGAAAGACAATCCAAGTTATTGCAAAATGGTTCTCAAAGCCCCAAATATTTCTTTCAAGGTCAGGATGTACTGAATGATGGATATCACATTTTGAAAAGAAAAGCTTTTGCTGAACTGGAAGAGCTTCATTCTACTGGTAAATTGTATGAGTGTTTTGGATTAGGAAATCAATCTAGAAGGAAAAAACAAGGGGGCCCAATCATAAATGTCTCAAAGAAATTGAAGCAAAAGTCAAAGAAGAATTTTAAGTCAAAGAGACCTTTCCAAAAGAAGATGAAATTGTTGACAATTGTTTCTAATCAGGATAAAATGAAGTCCAATGGATCATCAAACAAGCCAATGGCCAGAACTTCTGATAGGTTTTTGAAAGACAAGCAGGGATTGGGTGCTTCTGCAAAAAATTTGAGGACAGGATTGTCCAAATACAAAGACATTAACAAATTCTTCACTCATGATAAAGAATCTTTGCAAGAAATCAAAGATGCTACTTTTGCATGTGAGAATAACCCTCATCATATGGAGATATGACTAGCAACTAACCAGCACCCTTTTTGTACCCAAAATCTCTAGCACCTCCAATTTCAGAGGATGATGCAACCTTCCAAGAATCCTCTGACTATACTCCCAAGCCCAGCATGTCTCCCCAAAAAAGGAAGTCATCAATGAACACCAATTCTTATCACAGCAGCTTCTTTGATGGAGGATGGCCAAAGAAATCAAGGACAAAGACAATTTATATATATAGTCCATCAGAATTTCAAGAACCAGATTCTTTTAAACGGTAAGTCCTAGAGATAACCACATAGACTTGACAAGGGACCTAATTCAGGTTTCCTTAGCAAAATTTACATCAGTCTAAACAATGAAGGAATGCATGTCTCCACAGGCTTCAGTGCTACAACATCAAGTGAGTGTATATTTTTCTTTGGCGGATTCCACCAAACTGAAATGTTAATCATCCAGATTCAAATTCCTTCAAAGCTGCTGCACATACAACCAATAAATCCCCTGTCCAGACACCAAAAGACCCAATCATTGAAAAAGCTCATCTGTTTGACCTAAACAAAGCTCCAGAGTTGTCTGTAGCTGAACAAGGTTCTACTAAGCAAGCACATTCAGATACCTCCATAATAAATTTAGACGGTGTAGATAGTCTTTGGAATAAGTCACTTCCTGATCTAAATCATCCCATAGAGATGACAGATTGTGATTGACAATTACAATACTGACCTCTGCTTCAAAAACATTCAACAAAATGATCCATCAGCTTAGAAAATACTATGTTTGCCAAGTCTCTTCTGGATCGAATTCATTTGTGCCCATTAGCTTATCCTCTGATTTTCAGTTTCTGTTGATAAAGACAAATCTTCATCCCATAGGTCCACTCTGGAAGATAATCCTGAAATTCTTGCAAGCTATTTCAAAGATCCATGTTCATATACACATTTATTTTTTAATTGATTGATGAAGCCATTTTCACCACTATCTGTGTTTAGTTTTCAAATTTCCTGGATCTTACTATCTCATTGTCAATTTATTCAATCATCACACTCAACTTCTTGCCTTGGTTCATTCAAATTTAGTTATCACTCTTCTGCAATTAAAACTCACCCCCCCTCAAAGACCTTTTTGTGATTCAATTGAGGTTAAGTAGAATCTAGCCCTTCATCTTTTGAACAGCAGCTTGGCCCAGAAAGATACAGAGATGTGCATGCTCATCATCATGCCAGGATCTGATCATGGCTGAACTTGAGATAATCAATTTTTAATAATACAGCTCCAGGACCATACATCTCTGAATTTCACTGAACCTCAAATAAAATAAAAGTTCAAACAAAGTAACAGGAGGGGCCGGAAATTGTAGAATGGTTGTATGTATCTTATTCTTTATTTAGATTGTCTCTCAAAATTCTATGTATCCTTTCTGGTGACTCTTTTTCATTAGTGTTTGTGTTCATCATCAGTGTTTTTCTAACTTAATCAAGTCCCTCAATGCTTTGACATCTGTTATTCAAACTAGTAATCCCCATGTCTCAGCATGAGGCACCCAAGGTCTGCCTTATGGCCTGAAGGCATAGGCTCCTCTTGGTGGAGAGTGTCTTCTTTTCCTCTTTTACATGTGCACACCAAGAATTTTCTGCCAACTGCTCAGCCATATATGCACTTGCTGTGCCTACACATTTTACTAGTAGAAGCATCCTTCGAGCTACATCAAGTTGTGTTTATGTAATTTTGACATGTGGGTCATGAACTAATGCCAAGGACTTCTATGATTTTATGGTGACCAATTAGTGATAAGTGACCTGACTTAGCAGAGCTACATGCAAATTTCACACAGATTCAGTTTCATGTAGCTCAGAATCAATTGGTAGAATTTAATGATTCCACTTGCATAATATAAAGAAAGACCCAGCACATATGTGGCTGAAAGGTTGGCAGGAAACCCTTGGTGTACTCACAGAAAAGAGGAAAGTGAGAACCTAATCTCCACCAAAAACAGCTTATGCCTTCAG
This sequence comes from Melampsora larici-populina 98AG31, assembly GCF_000204055.1. Classification (NCBI taxonomy): domain Eukaryota; kingdom Fungi; phylum Basidiomycota; class Pucciniomycetes; order Pucciniales; family Melampsoraceae; genus Melampsora; species Melampsora laricis-populina. The sequence continues at coordinate 1,104,814 of NW_006768787.1, forward strand.
GCCAAAAAAATGGACCTTGAGGGTAAGTCCCTCATGTTGACACATGCCAATTCAACTATGTAGTTTGAATGAGATCTGTTGAAGCATCAAGAAACTTTGTCAATTATTTTCTTTATCTTACAGCTATTCAAGAAATTGGTGTCCTGCTTGGAAAAGAATCTTTTTTGTTTTGGTCAATGTTTCACAGAGACTCAAGCCAAGATACATGCAATACAGTGCTTTATTGGGAGCTTCTTGTTCAGTTGGCTTACTCCTTCAACTGATACAGGGCTGTGTTTGCTCTAATTTGATGTCAGCCTTCAAGAAAACCAAAATTGAAAGAATTGGGACAGGAGATTCATTTCTTGAAAAGCTGTACATGTATTTCTTCTTCTTTATCCTTGTCTATATGTAATTTTTTTTTCTTCTACAGTTAGGTATTCTTTAGTTGCTTCCAAGCTCTCTTTCAATTTGAAGAAGACAGTGACATCCATTTCCACTGCCACCCCAAATGATCTTCTTACTGTTAGCCGTGGCTTATCAGTGTGGAATTACTCCCACCCTTGGCTTTCACCCAGGTAGATCTTAGTTTTCATTCACACACAGTGACATACTGTTTCTCTTTCTAATATTCTGTTACCAAGTTACTGATCCATATCACCCAAATTTGACTCCACTTGCCTTGTCAATAGAAAAATTGCTTTCAAGTGCCTCATGGAATTGATTCCATGATTTAGCAGAGTGAAAGAAGATTTTACTACTATTAGAATAATTGATCAAAAAACCCAAATAAATCTCTTTGTAAAAAGAGTGAGTTAAGTCAGATGTGAAAAGACTATAATCAACTTCCAAAGAATATTACACAGCTTTACTCTGTTCTAAATCTTGGAGTACCCGCTTCATGTTGCTTTCTGTGTGCAAGGATTGTGCAGAAACTCTCTGATGAATTGTGAGTAGATCAAGAGAATTGGTTAGTTTTCAGAAAGATATAATAATTGAGTTTCAAAGTTTCTATAGATTATCTACAAATACATTAGGATATGAATCAATCTCATTCAAGAAAAATAAGAATCTGTTGTGGTACACTGTTTTGTATATGCAGGTGGAGATCAATCCCAATTTTTTTATATGTACTTTTAAATCATGCTGTAGATCATTAAACTATCCAAGTATCCCATTAGGTTAATTTCATTTTACTTATTCAATGCATATATACATACCTCAAACTAATTTTAGTTTTTGATATTAACAATCAAATATCCAATAAGAAAACACAAACAAATCCTCACAACTCATGATCAGTTATGATTTCAATCTTCTTCAGATTCAAAACTTTCATCTTCTTCATTCTCTTCTTCTTCTATCATTTCTTCTTCTTCTTCTTCTTCTTCTTCTTCTTCTTCTTCTTCTTCTTCAAGTTCAGTCAAATTACTTTCATCATCATCATCATCATCATCATCATCATACATTCCATCTTCATCATCTTCATCCTCTTCATCATCATCATCTACAGAAATGTGTTTCATCAACGTTTCTACTCTATCATCTTCATCTACATCTTCATCTTGATCAAGAATAATTTTGTTCGTACTTGAAGACCCTTGAACCATCTGACTTTCATCATCAATCTCCATCTCAGAGCCCATCTTTTCCATTTCTTCGTGCATTTCTAATCCTCCATCACTCAAACCAGTATTAACCCTTGCTTTGATCCTATTCTTAGGTTTAGATTTAAATGGCTTGTATCCAATTTTAGTTCCCCTATTACTTCCATCTTCTCTATCTTCTTGTAATTCATCATCATCATCATCATCATCTAAAATCACTTTCCCAATCTTACCGTCAAACTTAACATTCTTACCACCATACTTCATCTCACCCACCGATTTAGGTTTCTTCAATACTTCGATCGAATCAATCCCTACATCAATTTCTAATAAATCAACAAAATCTAAATCTACTAATCTTTTCTTCCCTTTGCTTATGCTTGGATCTCCTTCATTTAATAAATTAAAAAACTTTCGTCTTAGAATCGATCGGATTTGTTCAATTGCATTAGATGTGTACCATCCATTTCTTATTCTGCATTTCGTTTGTAATCCTTTTGTTGATTCAATTAATCGTTTTAATAATGGATCTTTGATATCTATTAATTGATATGTTCCTACACTATGATTTAATTCAATTCCATCAAAGATATGAGTCTTCCTTTGATTTTCGAATCAGTAGATACACACCCAAGGAACTTGATTAGTTTTGTTATTCATCAAAATCATATCGAAAGAAATATAAAACCTCGCACCTATTAATCACATCTTTTTCTCCTTCTTCGCGTTCATTTTGTTTGGAAAATGGATGTCTCATCAATTTAAATGTAAATTTCTCAGATAATTTCTTATTGTCTAAATTCCTAATCGAAATCCTCTGATAACTAAATCAAAGTTAAAAACGTTAAATGTTAATCATAAAGTTTCTTTATAGATGATAATAAGAGAAGGTGACTTGCAATCTTGCATTTGGATCTACACGAGGATCATAACCAAATTTGACTAATAAATCTCTAAAAGCTCCATCCGCAAACATATAACAAGTATAAGCTAAAAGATGTTTATCACTGATCATTTGATTTGTTTGAAGTTTTCGAAAAAGAAAAAACAGTTGGATTAATGAGTATTTTTGGTTACTTTTAGTCTATATTTCAAGTAAGATGTTCGGAAGAATTACTAACTGTCTCAAGGCTCGACATTCTGATATTGTAAGTTGATTTTGAAATGCTGGTCTACTCCAAACTGGTCTTTCTTCAAATAACTAAACAGAAAAACCCAAACCCCGCAGAACAAAAAATCAGTTCAATGAACCAATTTTATCCTAAGCATGTTCAAATTCGATTGAAAGTAGACTTACTCTCAAAGCCTTTTGATAAAGAGCTTCAAGTGTAGGTTTCTTCATTTTCAAATGTTCAGGAAGTGGACCTTGAGGTACCTAAAGAAAAAGAAAAAAAGATTAAATCTTTCATCAAAGAATTCAAGGAAAGAAAACCCAGTGGGTCTCTGACATTAGGATTTTCAAATGTAATAGCTTGAGGTGTAGAACAAATATATCTAGATTTGTTGATTAATCTTTCTGGTTTACCATTCTTTTCTGATAAGACTGATCCTACATGAGCTTTATATCTAATCAAAAAAACAAAATCGATGAGAATCAAGGTTAATGATGATTGATTAGGTGAATAAAAAACCCGAATTGGAGAGAGAGAGAGAAAGAACACTGAACTGGTATAGTGATGGGATCATATATCTACTAAAGATTGGAGGAGGAAACAATCCAATTTTATCTGAAGTTGAGTAGTCTTCTGTTTCATTTGCGAATCTAAACTTTAATACACCTTCAGCTAAAAAAAGGTTACCAATAGAAAAAATCAAAAAGAGTGCTTTCAATATGTTGATGATGTTCTTGGAAGGAAATTGAAGGTTTAGAATGAAAACTTACGATTTAAATTTTTCATATCTTGAGATAATTTACTAATTGGATGTTGGGGATCAGGTATATATTGAAAATCGGACATATCTTTGCAAAACAAATCAACATCAATTTGCTTTGGATTCTTTTAGTTATTGGACCGCGTCAAAACAATAAGAAAAGAACCTACGTCTAAACCTAACAGTATCAGAAATCATACCAACCGCTTCAATCTTATAAACCCGCTCAATTTCATTTCCAATTTTACTTTTTCTCTTCCGTTTAATGATTTTGATCAAGATATTATTAGTTGAGATCCATTCACCCGGGATTGGATGTAACAAAGTAGATGATAATTTGGTAGAACCTAATTGTAATTCGATTGGATGATTTGGATTCTTGAGTTCAAGTTTTTGATTCAATGATTTTTGACCTCCTAATTTTTCAATTATTCTTGAATGTGATGTTTTGATTGATTGATTTGGTGGAATGCTTATTGGACATTCTATTGAGATTAAGTTGGTTTGTGATGGTAATCTTTGGGTGAATTTTTCTGTTGAACTTTGATTTGAAGTTGAGTTTATCGAATCGATTGAATCATTTATCATTGCTCTGTTTCCTTTTCTTTTGGATCGTTGACTTGATAAGCTAGGATGCCGATGAGGATATGATGAGGACGCGTCTTGCAAAAATGGAGAGTTTTTGAAAGACTTTATGCCGACTCGAACAAGTCGGGTCCCGCTTGAAACCAGTGGACCGGCTCGGGTTGGCGTCGGACTTAGGTCGACGTCCATACAGGACTTAAAAGAAGCTTAGGTGTATGTATACCAAGTCAATCACACACACCTTAACTTAAGATAGATGTATCATTTTTGTTAGGTAGAACTTTCAACCATCTTTCTCAAAGCTCATTCTGTTCATGCATAATCATCAGGCATATCTTTTCTCAACTGATCTTCAAGATATTGACAAGCTCTCAGAAAACACCAGACATCTTTCCAGGACTCTGGCTTTCCCCTATGGATGTGTCTGTTCTAAAAATCTGACAATTTTTTTTGTCAATGTTTATGGGTCATGGATGCACTACACTGTGGGTTTATGATAGCTAAAGTCGTGCAAAAGATGTGTCTAAGAATAAACTAACTTTCACCCCTCTAAAACTACTGCTTCCTGAGATCTCCTGATGTAACAGTCAAACTCCAATGGTTGGATTTTAGAAACATTTTGTGTCTTTGTGTTTTACGCCGCAGTGAGCCAAGCAGCGGACCTGCAACTATGTTCAGAAGATAGCCCCAACCCATGCGCATCTTTTCCAGTGCTTGGGATCTTGACAGAATGAGTGGTGTGTAGTGTAGAGCCCAAAAACCAAAAACCAGGTCAGATCAGACACCGCCATAGGGGGACACCAGATTCTTGTACATAGTCTTCAGATGAAAAAAACTCAAAAAGACTTGAATGATGGGGTTCTGTATCATACACATTCAATCATATTAATCTTTAGTGGCTCTCAAAGTAGACCTGGTTTCTAAAAACCCAATTGAACCAGTTGGCTTTTTGGCTGGGAGCTGTCAACAAATGTCACACTCATACTAGGTGCCTTTTTTTTGGCCCAGGGCCATGGCCTACACCCGGTGTGGCTTGCCATGGTAAGGTCCCTTCTAGCAAGGGCCTTACCATGGCACCACAGTAAGACGTTGTGTAGATGTTGATCAGCAAGAGTGACTTACAACCCAACATGTCAAGGTTCAAGAATTTATACACCCTATAAATGACACCACCAATGCCACCATCCTCTGGGACTGATGATATTAGCCATGCCAGACAACACAAATCCAACTCTTCCCCATCAGAGCATTCAAGAACATTTTCAAATTGTTTTTGGATTTGGCTCAAGTTGAGCAATACCTGATTTCATGGATTTTGCAAGCTCCTTACAACCAAATCAAACCATTACAGAATTTGTATCTCCATAAATTACTTGTGCATCATGTTCATATCCACATATACCAAATCTGCAACAACTTTCAATCCTAATTGACAACCATTGAGTAAAGCTTTCTTCTCTCTAGTTTCAGTTCTTCTCTTGCATGTCTTTATGCTGATAAAAGATCTTCTGAAACAATTGCCAGTAATCATCTTTGTTTAGAAGTCTTGACAAAATAATCTTCTGCAAGATAGAATTATGATATTGTAAGCATAATATTTTCTATTCTGCTAGAATGACCAAGATGAAAAAAATATTTACCACCATTTGGAGTGATTATGTAAGCTTCATTCTCTACAAGGCCAAGTTGTGGAAAACTCACTAGTTTTTGGCAGGCATCTTGGGATTACACAACTGTTCAGAGTGTAAGATATGTAGACTGGAAAATGTACTACAATTTTATCACATTGAAATATTTTCAACATCACAAGGGCCAGGAATTCAGAGTCTTGATAGCCCACATTCATCAACTAGGTCCTGATTTCATAGAGCATCATACCAAACATGAGCAGGCAATATGTTCTGACCATTTGTCAAATCCACACGCAAGCTATGGGCTTTCAGAGTTCTTTCATGCCTGAAAAAATGGATCTCAACAGAAAAACAAAGTTCTCTTGTGAAGGAATGGAAAATCAAAGATCTTATAAGTAGACCCTTTTAAACATCAAATAAAAATCAGTAAGTTGAAAGTTCTTGACGGATTGATAGACAAAATGAAATGAAGAACTTGCCCTTTAAGCATCAAATAGAAAGTAGTAATTGAAAGTCATTGATGTCAAAATGATCAAGAACTCACCCTGTATAATTATGTCTAGGTATATATGTAGTATCCTTGTCTGCATCCTGCAAAGGCCACGGAAGGCCCAGGGCATGGCCTAAGCTCTTGCCCTTCCCTTGAGCCCTGCTATGGCACCAGGGGGCTTTGCGGCTTTGGACGTGAGCATGAAACAAATGTCAAGCTGATGCACAAATATACCACCAAAAGGCAACTGGGTCTACTGGGTCTACTTTGAGAGCCACTTCACTATCTTTGAGTTTGATGTCTTTTCCATATACACAAATTCTCTCTTTTTCCCATCATGAGTTAGAAATAATTATCAATTTGAACAATTAAATCTCCATATGTGATCATTTTAACTATAGCAGTGCCCAATCTTTTACACAAGACAAGTCTTCTTGATTCATCACCATTTTCACATATGATTCATCAAGATTGACAAACCTTAAGGATGGTTTTCATCTTTACGTGAATTTGAAGTAGGATTCCAGGATTGGGGTGTCCATTGATCATCTGGATTTGATGGGCTTGGCATAAAAGCTTCTAATGGTGATTGATTCATGACATTCCATTTTCTAACTCTTTCTTGTTGATCATTCATTGTATTAGCTATTATTTATTTGTTTTCAAAAAAAAGTTAATTTTGAACCAAAGAAGAAAAAAGTCATAAAAGATTAGATCTTGATAAAATTTGTATATCTCATAATGTTTAGTTTTTGAAAGAAGACTAACATTGTGCAGAGTTTGTGGTCAACTCGAGATCGGATGATTGATTGATATCAGGAAGAGCTTCTTGATTTCGGCTCTGATTTTGATTTGCTTCAATTTGATTAACCTTTTGAAATAAAATCTGTTGTCTGAGATAATCAGCTTCAAGTTCCTATAATATCAAAGATAACGTTAGGTTATCTTGTGTATGAATTATAAGAATTTTACAATTGAAAAGCCCGAGAAAAATGATTAACTTGGATTGTTGGTTCAACAGATCGAGTAAATGATAGCCATGCTGCCCATTGAGGTGGTAGTCGATTTGGATGATACCTATAAATGTCCATATCATCTTCAATCGATCACTTTGAACATGACTCTTGAATGATCAAATAACCTACAAAGTGTGATCGTCTCCGATAGCTTTGAATTCTACCCTTCGCTTAGGTCGTGATGGACCTGTGCAGAAACTCAATGATAAGTCAATGAGCCCAACATAGGGAGTCGATACCCCGCACCTGGTGATTAGATCACTCACCGCCAACCTAATCATATGATCCATCGATAAAAAATGTAAGTTGATAATGAGCCCTGCAAAGTCTTCCTTTGAGTCCAAAAGAGACTAGGCACGTACTGGACTAGGCTGCTGGTAGTATCTGACGAAATTCCGTTTAATCAACATTAATGTTGTGAAGAAGGAGAGCTAATCGACGAATAAAGGACGATGTTGATGAACAAACCGATTACCAGCCAAATCATGACCTATCAAATTGTAATCGAAGTTTTGGTCAGTCTGCTTCTCAACAAAAAAGAGTCAAATGAAAGAACTCACCTACGAAGTATTTCTCCTTTCCAACACCTAAATAACGTTGCAGGGAACGAAACAAGTTTGCCATAGGGAAGTAGTTGCAGTTGAGAACTTGATACCTATTATTTTGAAAATTCCGAGTGAACAGTCCAGAATTTGATTTGAAGGAGATTTCAAACTTCATGTGACATCTCAACTCATGTCTCTTTCTGAAACTTCTCCTTCATCAATTACATCTACTTTATCAGCAAACCTCGTATCAGGTTCTTTATCATTTGTATGTAGTTGTCTCTCTTATCATTCAATTTGTTGTAAAACTCTTTCAAAGCAGAAGCTTCCATTCCCCCTGGGCCCCATCAAAATATGTATGTAATTCCCTCGTTTCAGGAATTCAATGGGTACAATGAATCCCCCAAAGAGATGCTGATTTAATTTTACCATTAATGGAAATCTAATGAGTTTTGTAAAATGATGGTCAAGTTTTGCTTAAGACACTAATCCTTTGAATACATCAGTGTAATCCACAATCCGAAAAACATCAATGCTTGGAAAATATTCCCGTAATTTTAATCATGTCTTTGAATCCAAGATGTTCCAAAGCAACTTGCCGGGGTGTATGCTGTCTTAGGATTCACTTGCCTTCTTATGCCCCAACATCATACCCTAAAATGAATAGGTCATTCATCTTTGAGGATTCACAATTGCCAAATCAAAGCAATTCATAGCATCGGCCCATTGAGCGTGTAGAAATTACATGCTTCTTTCGCACTCGTCTCATCCTTTGCTCCCAGGTAAACAAGATCTTGAATAGTTGTATGTATCTTATTCTTTATTTAGATTGTCTCTCAAACTTCTATGTATCCTTTCTGGTCACTTTTTTATTAGTGTTTGTGTTCATCATCAGTGTTTTTTCTAACTTGATCAAGTCCCTCAATGCTCTGACATCTGTTATTCAAACAAGTAATCCCCATGTCTCAGCATGAGGCACCCAAGGTCTGCCTTATGGCCTGAAGGCACAGGCTCCTCTTGGTGGAGAGTGTCTTCTTTTCCTCTTTTACGTGTGCACACCAAGGATTTTCTGCCAACTGCTCAGCCATATATGCACTTGCTGTGCCTACACATCTTACAAGTAGAAGCATCCTTTGAGCTACATCAAACGTTGGCTGTGTTTGTTGATGGGCTGATTCGGTAAGTTGTCCACGTTTTCTTTTCTTCGGTGTGAAGGTCACCATACATCGTGACACGCTTTTATCCTCTTTTATCTCTCCAAGATGATACTCTTAGAGGGATTCCTGGTTTTCATTTCCTTCACACTATACTCATATCTCTTGCTCCATTCAACTCAGATTGACTATCACTTCTGGTACCTCCAAAACCCCGAGCAAGTCCTATGAACCTTGAGTATGAACAAGCAATGAGGTGGACCACCCATTGCTTTTGCCAAGTTTTAAATTGAAAAACAAATTATCCACAGAAATAATCTCAAAACGAAAAAGATGATATTTTGTGAAGATAAACCTACAGAATTATGAATCTCAAACTCAAATCTCATCAAGAATCAAAAACGAACAAGATTTAAAACAATTTCTTTTCAATCATGAATTTCTATAGGGAAGTGGTATATATTAAAGAAGCAAAAAAGATAATTTGTATGGTAAACTAAAGGAATCCATAATTATCTAAAACCTTCAATCAAAACGAAAAAAAAGAAATGAAACGCTTTTTGATAAAGTTCTACATCCATCCATCCATCCATCTATCTATCTATCAAAACCTTTTCATCCTTTTTTCCCCACCCAATGTGGATCAAGAACTACCACAAAAGAAACCCATCATTCAAAAATCAAAGTTGATAAACTATCTACACAAACATCATTCTTCGAAAATGGGAATCGATATACATTCAAATCTTTCAGCTTCCTTGATTCAACAATTTATCGAATTACTACAGGATCGATGGATTGGTCATTGGTTTTTGATCCAGCACATCGACTAAGGTCTCGAAGTTTAATACTACCAGTCATCGGTAATCTGGAAGCCTTATTCTTCATGAGATAATTATCAATTTCTACAGCAGCTGCTCGACCTTCTTGGATACCCCCTAGATGATCATCAAACATTACGATGAAGAATACTCAAGTCAGTACATGTTATCATCGCCTACCGTTAAGAAAGATAAAAACTCAAGTTCACTTACAAACTATCAAACTTTGACCTCTTCTACAATCACCAGCAGCAAAGACACCTTCAACACTAGTAGAATATCCAGTTCTTCCATTTGCTCCTGATTTGGTCACTACTCTCTTCAATCTCTTTTCTACATCGACCTCTAAAGCTTCTACTAAATCACTTTCAACTCCTTCAAATCCTAATGCTAATAAACATAATTCACATTCAAAGAATTCTTGAGAACCTTCGACTTCTTTCATCTTCCATTGGTTGTTCGAATCTTTCTATTATGGGGCAAAATGTGTAAAAGAATATTTTCTTCATCAGTATCAATTCGTTTTCTCAAGAGAACAAAAGGGAAAAAACGTACAGTCCATTCAACTCGGACCGTATTCAAACCTTTCAGGTTACCTTCATCATCAGAAACAACTAATTGTCACAAACGATCAGAAGAAATCCAAACGTAAATACAAAAAAACCTTTTAAAACATAACTAAAAAAACCACACTTACATTCTTTAGTAGCAATACAATAAAGCCTAGGATCTTTTCCAAAGAAATTCTCCACTTCAGAATGACCATAATCAACTCTAAAGACTTTAGGCCATTGAGGCCAAGGGTTATCATTGGCTCTAGTAGCAGGTGGTTGAGGTAATAGTTCAAAATTCGTCACTGATTTAGCTCCATGTCTCAATGAAGTTCCGATACAATCATTTCCTGTATCTCCTCCTCCAATCACAATCACATTCTTGCCTTTGGCTGAGATGTATTTGCCATTCTCAAGATTTGAATCTAATAATGAACTCGTGTTCAACTGTAAGAATTCCATTGCGAAGTGAATACCTGTTCATCAAACCATCAAAATCAGATTCATACAATTCATGAATGCTTGGAATTGAGAAAAGAATTTTACTCACCGTTCAAGTCCCGGTTAGGTAAATTGAGATTACGAGGCCATGTTGCACCTGTTGCGACTACAAGTGCATCATTTGCTGCCCTGATCTCCTTTACATCCATGTTGACACCCACATTTGCGTTAGCCACAAACTTGATTCCTTCATCTCTCATCAAATCTAATCGACGTTGAACGACTCGCTTGTCAAGTTTCATGTTCGGGATCCCATACATTAATAGACCACCGTGTCGATCATTTCTGTCATAAACAGTCACTAAGTGTCCGGCTCGGTTTAGCTGATCAGCACAAGCGAGTCCTGCTGGTCCTGATCCGATGATGGCTACTGTCTTTCCAGTTCGCTCCTTGGGAGGTCGTGGAACCATCCAGCCCATCTCGAAACCTTTATCAATGATGGCACTATGAGATAGAAAAACATATTAGTATTCTGATTTCTGTTAGAAGATATATCGTATGGAAGAATCACTTACCATTCAATGCTCTTGATTCCGACCGGAGCTTCATTGATTCCGAGCACACAAGCACCCTCACAAGGTGCTGGGCAAACTCGACCAGTGAATTCAGGGAAATTGTTGGTCATCAAAAGTCGATTGAGAGCTTCAAGCCATTGACCTTTAAAGACTAAATCGTTCCATTTCGGAATCACATTGGAGATCGGACAACCAGAGTCTGATTGACAAAAAGGTACACCACAATCCATACAACGTGCAGATTGGACTTTCAATTCATTTTCAGTTAATCGATTTGAAAGTTCGGCCCAATCTTTCGTTCTTGCACGTGGGTTCCTGTAAGCCTCATTTAACCTCTTGTACTTCATGAATCCTCGAGTCTTGTCTAGTGCCTCTACCCTTCGACCGGCCGTTTCAGCATCCACCATTGAATCTTCAAGATCAATCACAGCAGGCTCTTCACCAACCGGTTTGGCAGATGGTACCTCTTGATGTCCCGTGACATTCGACTTTGCTTTGTCTTCCGTTGGATTGTATGCATCCCCTTTGATATCAAATCCAGGTTGATCTTTCTTCGGATCACTTTCCATCGCCTCCTTCAAACCTTTTTCTAAAACGGCCTTGTAATCCAATGGCATCACACGTACAAAGCGAGGTAAGATGGTATTGAAGTTGTTCAAGACCTTGCGTGCTTGTTCTGAACCAGTCCAATGTTGATGATCTTCAATCATTCCTCGAAGTGCAGCGATTTCACTAGTTTCATTCACCGTACCAAGTTCTACCATCTCCAAATTAACTTTTGATTTGAAATCTTGAGCCATATCAAGTACGTAAGCAATTCCTCCACTCATTCCTGCTGCAAAGTTACGACCTGTACTACCAAGTACTACTACCCTTCCACCCGTCATGTACTCACATCCATGATCGCCTACACCTTCAACTACTGTGATTGCACCAGAGTTTCGGACCGCGAATCGTTCAGCTGCGATACCACGTAAGTAGGCCTCACCAGATGTAGCACCGTACAGACACACGTTACCGACAATAACATTTTCTTCAGCCTTGAAAGGAGATTGTTTGGGCGGGTAGACAATCAGCCTACCACCCGATAAACCTTTACCAACGTAATCGTTCGAGTCACCTTCAAGTTCGAGGGTGATACCCGGCGCAAGGAAGGCACCAAAGGATTGACCAGCCGATCCACGTAGGTTGACATGAATCGTATCTTTCGGTAGTCCCTTCTCACCGTAAGCCTTTGAAACTCGATGAGCTAGGGTGGTTCCGAGTGCACGATCGGTGTTGGTCACCTCAGCCTCAATTCGGACAGGCAAGCCTTTGAGTAAAGCTGGTTCGGCCTCATCGATGAACTTGTTATCTAGTCGCACGTAGAGACGATGATCTTGGTTCTTGGACTTGTATGTCGCTGCTCCTGGACGCATCTTCCATGCCGGTTTGAGTACAGCGCTGAGATCGAGATGAGCCGTCTTAGGGTTTCGGAGTGATTCATTAACCTTTAATAACTCAGCATGTCCAACCATCTCATTCAAAGTCCTAAAACCAAGTTTAGCCATGTATGACCTCAACTCCTCAGCAACGTAATAAAAGAAGTTGATCACATGTTCTGGTTGACCGGTGAATTTAGCTCGAAGGACTGGATCTTGAGTTGCTACCCCGACAGGACACGTGTTTCTTTAGACGTCAAAGATTGAAAGATCAGATCATGGGCTCATCATCTGATAAAGCTAAAACAAAAAATTCTAACTTACTGATGACATCGTCGCATCATGATACAACCCATCGCAATCAAAGGTGTGGTGGCGAATCCGAACTCTTCAGCTCCCAACAAAGCAGCAATCGCAACATCACGTCCGGTACGAATTTGACCATCGGTTTGTAAACAAACTCTTCCTCTTAAATCATTCAACACCAAAGTTTGATGTGTTTCTGCTAAACCTAATTCCCAAGGTAAACCGGCATATTTGATCCCAGTCCAACGTGAAGCACCAGTACCACCATCATGACCTGAAATCAGGATATGATCAGCTTTAGCTTTGGCTACACCAGATGCAACAATACCAACTCCGACTTCGGATACCAATTTCACCGAAACTCGAGCTCTTGGATTAGCGCATTTTAAATCGTAAATCAATTGTTTGAGATCTTCAATGGAATAAATATCGTGATGGGGTGGTGGTGAAATAAGACCAACTCCGGCAGTCGAATGACGAGTTTTGGCAATCGATTCGGAAACTTTGTGACCTGGTAATTCTCCTCCTTCTCCAGGTTTGGCTCCCTGTGCCATTTTGATTTGTACTAACATATTACACAAATTCACGTCAGCTCCAAAATGAAGTTTTGAACGAAAACAAAGATTGAGACCCACGTTCATCACTATCAGCCAGGTAGTTTGACGTCACACCAAATCGACCTGAAGCAACTTGTTTGATGGCTGATCGCATCGTATCGCCATTAGCCATGACCTTGGATCGTTCAGCATCTTCTCCACCTTCTCCGGTATTAGACTTGCCACCTAATCGGTTCATAGCCACTGCTAATGCACTGTGAGCCTCCATAGAGATGGAACCGTAGGACATTGCACCCGTACAGAATCGTCGAACGATTTCATGCCAAGGTTCAACTTCATCGATCGGAATTGGTTCAGCAGCCGGGAAATCAAAATCAATCAAACCTCGCAAGGTTACTGCTTCCACCTGTTTACGAGCATTCAAACTGTACGCGTCGTAGGCCGATTGGTTTTTCGAACGTACTGCATCTTGAAGGTTGGCAATTGATGCGGGGTCGTTGATGTGAGCCTCGCCTCCGTCTCTCCAGTGGTACTCACCAGACTCCGGTAGTCCGGGTGGGAGGATAGTCTCGCGAGAAGGATAACCACGTTCATGGTATTCAAAGGCGTCCATGGCTAATAGCTCGAAAGTAGTACCTTGGATCCTACTTGCAGTACCGACAAAACAACGCTGGATGACAGTTTCGTGGAGTCCAAGAGCTTCGAAGATCTGGGCGCCTTTGTAACTTTGAAGAGTAGAGATACCCATCTTGGACATCACCTTCAAGATACCATTATCAGTTGCGTGACGATAGTTATCCATTAGCTGTTGTGGGGTGAGATCAGCTTTGACAAGCCCCTCTCGGCTTAATTTGAGAATAGCTTCCATGACGAGGTAAGGACAAATGCCATCAGCTCCATAACCAAGCAACACACACATGTGATGAACTTCTCGCGCTTCTCCAGTTTCGACCAACAAAGCCACCTTTGTTCGATCCTTGGTACGAAGCAAGTGATGGTGAACTGCTCCAGTGGCAGCCAAAGCCGAAACAGCAATTCGATCGGCGCCCACTGTGCGATCAGACAAGACGATGATGCGACAGTTGGCACGAACTGCCTCTGAAACCTTTTCGCAAATTTGATCAAGTGTACGTTGATAGCCAGGCAGACCTTCTTTCTTGTCAAACGTGATATCAATTACCGAAGCGGACCAGGTGGGGAAGACCGAGTTCAAATTGACGAGTGCGTGTAATTCCTCAACACTGAGAATTGGACTAGGTAAAGCGAGTCGACCAGCTTGGGATTCTTCAAGAGCCAGAAGATTACCCTCAGCACCAACATAACACTCCAATGACATCACAATCGATTCTCGGATTGGATCAATTGGAGGATTGGTGACTTGGGCGAATAATTGACGGAAATAATCGTAGATCAATCGAGGTTGGAGGGCCATACATGCGAGTGGAGCATCGTTACCCTATGGATCAGAGTGAAATGTCGCAAGAAGACGTTGTGGTTCAGTTCTAGCAATAAATGTCTCGGGTATAAGTCATTTTTGAAAACTGACCATCGATCCTAAGGCTTCTTTACCGTCCGAAACCATCGGCCTCATCAAAAGGTCCAATTGTTCAAATGTGTACCCAAACGCGAGTAGACGGGGGTCTTCGGAGATTCTAGTAGAGTCAAGCACAATTGAAGTTCCAGTGAGATTGGCTTCACCTTGACGAGCGATGATATCAGGTAACCTGAGCATTTGAGATTCGACCCATTGTTTAAATGGACGTTTAGAAGCCGTTACGCGTTTTAGTTCTTTATCATCAACAATTCTACCTTCAACTGTATCAACTAATAGCATTCGACCAGGTTGAAGTCGTCCTTTACGATTAATTCGAGCAGGATCGATAGGAATAGCGCCAACTTCAGAAGCACAAATCATGATATCATCATCCGTAGTTACCCATCTACAAGGTCTTAATCCATTTCGATCCAAATTCGCACCACAGTATCTTCCATCAGAGAATGCGAAAAGAGCTGGACCATCCCAAGGTTCCATAACACAAGCAGCCCATTGATAGAAACTTAATTTATCTGGGTCCATCTCCGCGTTGCTTTGCCATGCTTCGGGTACGAGAATCATAATAGCTTCACTGTGTTCGGTGATTGGTAAACAGGAAAGGAAAACATCTAGAATTAGAACTCTCGTCTTGAAACACGCAACCTCTTTTCATTGTTCTCTTTCATCACACATCTGAACTATGTCTCTTTTGGCAACCCAGCCCTCAACGTGATCGAGGATAAAGACCATATATCAATCAAGAAAACCTTCCTTCCAAATCAACACAAACAAACCTTTCTTGCGGCTGGATGCTTGCGAAATGATACGGATCGGGTGAAGATGAAGAGAAATGGAAAACTAGAGACACCTATCCTGGCCGAGTGGGACATGAGAAATTAGACTTACGGTAAGCTCAGGACTCCATTGACGACCAGGAGTTCGAGAACGTTATCAAATGCAGCGGAATCTGATCCACCATTTTCAATGATAGGATACAACAATGATAATTCATCACCAAATCGATTTGATGCCAGATTGCCCTCACGAGCTCTCATCCAGTTTTTGTTTCCTCGGACCGTGTTGATTTCACCTATGAATATGTATGTAAATATATATATATATAAAGAATTTGCGTTGGTTGGTTTAATTTGAAGAAGTGGGATGGTGGGTTGTTTTGGTTTGTTTCAAAGAAATGCACAAAAACGTGGAAACAATCAATCAAACAAAGGGGGGAAAGCACAGAGACAAAGATGTCGAGGAAAAACAAATCGAAAAGGTGACAGGTGAAGAAGTCCAGGAGATTGAACATTTTAAATGAGGAATAATGCAGCAGGCAGAGGAGATAAGATTGATTGAAAGAAAAAAGGAGTAAAGAATCAAAAGGAACATTCATTAGATATCAATTGACGAAATTCGAGGCAAACAAGAAGAAAAAGAATATCAGAAGGGGGATTGAGGAGCAATTTGTTGAGAAGGGACATTGGGCGTGTTTGATGCATATAAGAGCAAATAAAGAATGCGTGAGCCAATCACCCTTTAGTTCAACAGCTGAGCAATGATATGAGATGATGATCATAGGAAGCAGGAATAGGAATAGGAATGGGAATGGGAATGGAAAAAGAAAAGGAAGCCTGACCATTGTGAGCAGCCCATCTCATGGGTTGTGCACGATCCCAAGATGGAAAAGTGTTGGTGGAGAATCGAGAATGGACCATGCAGAAGTGAGCAGCAAAGAGTGCGTGATTCAAGTCGTGAAAATAATCGTAAACTTGACGAGGACTGAGTTGACCTTTGTAAACGATGACTTTGTTGGAAAGTGAACAAATGTAGAACCAATTGGCGAGAGTAATGGTGTGAGTGGCGTGTTTCCTTAAAACGTATAGCTGGCGTTCGAAATATTTCTCATCAAAGTTGGATGAGTCTTCCGAAGTCGATTCTTGACCGTTGGCGAGGTTGGCAAGGACCACAAATGGTTGAAGTACCAAAGGTTCGCGGCTCAGCGCAGCTGGACCAAGGATTGAGTTATCTCTAGGTACTTCACGCCATCCAATCACCCGAAGATTGAGAGATTCGGCAATTCGTTCAAATGTAGACTTCTGATCGGCTGAGGTCTCGGGCGCATCCGGCTTGAAGAAAACGTTTCCGACGGCATACTGACCAGGTGGAGGTAAGCTGAAGCCAAGAAGTGAAGCCTCTCGTAGTAAAAACTCATGAGGAATCGAGCACATGAGTCCGGCACCGTCACCATCTCGGGTATCCGCACCGGTGGCACCCCGATGGGTCATGTTGCAGAGCAAGCCGCGTGCATCCCTCACGATCCGGTGGCTCGGTTGACCTTTGATTTGACAGACGAATCCCACCCCACAAGCGTCTTTTTCTTGATCGGGGTCGTAGAGGCCTTGAGCGGCAGGAAGAGCGCCTGCCCAATGAGATTCTGAACGAAGAACCTCATCAGCGTGTTGAGAATCGTCTAGAGGTTCAGAGGTGGATTCGTATCCTTGCTCGTCAATGACCGAGAGAGCTTCTTCGAATGCAGCATGATGGTGATCCAAATGTTCGTGCTCGGGCGAAGTGGGCAGCGTAGGTTCAAAACGAACAGTTTTTGGCATGGTTCGCTATGACTCAATAAATCGAAGTTGATGCTTGAGACTTGGTTGTTTTTAATAAATGATGTTGTGTGTGTGTGGTGGGGCCGAGAGAAAACAAATGATTCGAGAAGGAAATGGATGTCTGAAGAAAAACGGAAGCTAGCGATGATGATGATGATGATGATGAATGGTAATGAAGTTAAAATTAAAAGAGACTAACGAGCTGATAAGGTGTATCTAATGAAAATGCTACAATGAACAGGGCGAAGGATTTAGACGGCGTTGGGTCCGATGAGCGAAACAAGGGTTTGGGTAGTTATTTTTTTGGTGATTGAGATTCTGTTTGAGATTCAGTTTCGAGATATTTTGGAAAAGTTTGATGGAGGATGTGGAAAGTATCGGATTCAAATAGGTACTTGGTCTTTGTTGTAACTCGGTTTGAAGTTCTGATTGGATTGTATGCTGTTTTGATGGGTGAATGTCTTCGTTTGTCCTGCTCTTGTTGCTGATCACCAACAAAGCAAAATTGAGAAAATGTGACTAGAATTGGGTCGAAGCGTGTGTCCTTCAAGATCTGACGATTTCAACTCAAACTTTTTAACAAAAAATTAAAATTATTCACAGGGCTTAGGACTACTTAGGGTTTTGTCCTAGTGATAGCACTGTGTTTCTGACTTTAAGCTTTCCAGCAAGTTGGTCTGAAACTAATGTGAAAACCCAAGGGGCTGCTGACTTTGGTAAGAGCGACCTCGGCTCAAGCCAGTCTGTTCCAGATCGAGCAAATTTCAACTCTACGAAGTCAGGGGAAGATGACGACCGATAAGCAGGTTTCTAAACCGAAGATGGAATTTTATGAAACAAATCACTAAGAAAGAAATTGAGTCAAAACCAGCGATAAGCAACTTGATATGAATGTGGAGCAATTGAGCGAACCCCTTCAAATAACTCATTGACTCATCACGTAACTTTAGTCTTCATCATATCACTTTGGCTCAACTCCGGAGCATGAGGGCATGAAATCATTTGAAACATGAAAGCGATTGGCGAAGGGGACTCTCTCACCCCATCTTGACTACCCGTCGCGGTTTGAGGGCTATAAATGATGAGCACGTTCTATTCCCCAGGTTGGGTACGTTGATGCGGTAGCCTTGATGATTATATGCATACATATGAGATCATTGGGTCGACCGAGTCTGGAGCTATAACAAGACGAGCACGCAGTTCCACTCACACACGCAACTACACTCGCGCTTTAGGGTCGCAAGGGCTATTTCGGGGCAAATAGGAACAAGTGTGACTTTTATTCATCGGCTCGCATATACATGCCGATGGTGATGTTCTATGCCTTGTTTCGCGGGTTTGCTCGGAGAGGAATGAGCAATTCTCGGATCGCCCGATCGTTCCAAGCTCGATGGGCGCACAACGGTCCTCCCCCCACGTGAACAGCCAATTATGAGGTCATAGAATTTCGCAATCCTAAACAATCGATGTCCACCTTGTTGAGGATTTGTCCTCTAGAACAAATCTCAGCTGGCGTAATGTATGCGTTGGAAATGGGGCCGAACTCTCAACTCCCTTCATCTTGTATAGTCCCTGATTCTCCCTGATCTATGTAGAGCAGATGTTCGCTAGCTGATCCTTGCGATGGGCATGGTGGTGGAGGTGAGACAATTTTTGGAATGCTTTGTGCGGGAGAAGATCAAATGCCTACAGTCCACCTTTCAGGGATAGAAATTAAGTCATAGCAGCGAAAGGTTTTGTTAAAACGGAGTACCCTGTTGGTGGTTGATGCGGCAAACAACAACATGAGCCCAGGCGTTTAGAACAATACTGTTGTCTTTCTTTTAAAAATTCCCATTTGTAGCATGATATAAACTCGTCGTAATACGTTGTTGAGAGCTGTCCGCAGCCAAAGCTGGGATAAGTCTCGGTGAGTCATCTTGCTGATTCTAGCCAAACTTTAGCATCTGAAGAATTTTCTTGCCGAGCTTTCTTTGCACATTTGATTTTAAAGTGCATAACTTGAGAGAATGCAGTTCCTCCACTATATATGCAAATTCCTTTGAGCTTTGCAGCTCGAGGGAAGGGATTCGAGAAGCTATTAGGTCCCTCACAAAAACCTATCACATGTAAGACTCTCTGAATGCCGGGTACTGGGTGCTGATCTCCTGAAGTGAGCCTCTCATATTTTATGACGAGTCCTTTGAACAGTTGACATGAATCTGATCATTGCATTTCAAAGATACAAAAAAGTTCATAGAACTCAGGATTCAGAAAAAAGATATTAGATGATAAAAGGCCACAGACTGTTTGACAAGAAAGATCAAATCAATTCACAAACAGGTTGCTCAATTAATGAATGAATTCAAACAAAGAATGCATGAAAAGGAACTTTGAACAAAATATGAACAAATGAGTATCAAACCCATAAAAATTAGTTAGATTACTATTCACATTTATTTTACATCTAGTTGCTGATTGTCAATACAAATTAAATGTCAAAACCGCCTGAAAGATAAACATTCAAGAGGTGGATTTTAAGTTGAAACAGAACAATAATCTCTTGGTCCAGTTGGGTTCAAGAAATATCTACAAACACAATCAAGCAACCCAAATTCATTCCAAAAACAATTGAAATATTATAAAAAACTGATTATACGTACGTTGGCATGGTCAGAGCTCGAAAACCTGCTCCTCCTTGTACTAGAGCTGACATCAAAAGCACTGCAAGTTCGGTCCCGCCATCCAACTAAAATTGGGAGTAAAAGGATAACCAAATCAGGGGAATATTATGGGTACTGTTTTTAAAAGATTGAAAGACATTCAAATTGACTTACTGCTGCACTGATGATGTAACTATTCCCATTTTCAAAAGGTGATTCTGGGTAAGACTATATGGCAAACAAGAATTGTTTTTGCATTGAGATAACTTACTTATACTTTTGGTACCTATTTGTAACAAAAAAAAAATATTTATATGAGAATCAGAGAGCTATATAGTTGGATTCAACATCATCAAAAAAGGTAATCAACTTACCAATTTGAATGATGTCTTTTCAAAAACCATTGTGTATACAGTCCAATGACCATAGCAGTCATTCGACCTGATGTGGCACCTATTCAAAAACAAAGAAAAATGCATCAAAAATCAGAACCTATCTTAATTTCTTCTCATTATTTCAAGAGAATGAGAGTATTAGATATGAATTTACATACCTTTTATACAATTATACAAACTTGAAGTAAAAAGTGGTACATTCAACCTATCAAATCCAGCTTTGGGCTTCCATTTGTGTAATAGAAACAATGGTACTGGTACTACAAATCCTATAAGAAAGCAATATGGTAGGATAGCCTGAATGAAATCACACAAAGTGAAGAAAGAAAAGTCAATAGAATTTCTATTGACTGGATAACCACTAGAAGCTTACATATATCTGACCCGGTGCATATAGCCTTCTACTGAATAGTCCCCAACTGAAATTATTCAAAGAGGGATTATGGTAAGCTATAAGTCAATATGTGATCAATTTAGTAAACCATGCTTACGTTGTTGATTGAGCAGCTAAAGAAGTCAAAACCCAACTCTAAAGGTTGAACAGTTTCAGCAGAAGGAGTCAGCATGTTGATTTCTTGGATTGAAGAATCTGAATTGATGATTCATAAAGTAGGTTCAATTTATCCTAACTTACTGTGTACACCCCATTCCCATGACCATTTGAAAGTACCTCCCTTTGTGAGTCTAAAATTAATCTCATAGTTCCAAGATGCACAATTGCTCCCAATGATCTAAGATAAGATGATATAAAAAGCGTCAAGAAATGAACACCTTCTTTCAATAGAATGAATTGACTGACGTTCCAATGAATTGAGCACAGGCCACAGAGAGCTTTGAAAGCAAGTAAACAGCAAGTTTATTAGGTTTTATTTGAGAATGTGTTTATAAGATTTGCAACTAACCCCTGAAAGCTCAAATCTTTGACCTAATTTCAAATCTTGTGAAGTAGAAGTACATTTTGCAACAACTGTTCCTCCTAGCCTATAAAGTGTTTGATAACTTCAGCTTTTGAAGTCTTGTCTGATTTAACTTTATGGAACATATATTTTATGAAATTTCTTACATAGTGAAATTCAACGCTCCAAGTGCATTTCCTGGAAATAGAACACCCCTGAGATAATGGAATTGTCTGATGTTAATACATTGAAGCTCTCAATTTTTTTAAGAAAATTAAACTCACCCTAACATTTGGAAAACAGCTTGAGATTGAACATGAGAATACCATGTCAAATCAGCTATTATGTACTTTGTAAGACTAGATATTGAATACACATACCATTACAAGGTAGCTGAAGTCCTACCTCACCAAAAAAGATACCTGATGCTAAACTAATTTGGATTTAAGTCAAAGTTTCAGCTTCAGAAGTCAAGGATGACAAACACTAGGATCTCAAGGGGGAAACATTTTGAAATCTTTACCTGAAGACAATGGATGTGAGTAAACTTGTGATTGCTGCCCCCCATGATAAACCAGATTCACTACGCGCAAAACAGATAAATGCACTCAGAGAAGCTAGAGATGTGAGAGCAGCAAAAAAACTAAAGTGTGATTTATTTTTGTTATATGTAGAATGCAATCAAAGAGTAAGCAAACGAGTCAAGATGAAATGAGTGAGATAGACTTGATGTATTCTTACAGAGAATGAACTTCACGATTAGATTTACAAAGCTTTCGATGAGGATCTTCTAAATCAGGATCACTACTCTTTTTAAAAACAGTTGAAATTTGTTCCCAGTGAAACAATAAACCAGTTGTGATTGAAGAAGAACAAGCAAGTAATATACCAGATAGTCCCAATATCACACTTGTAGAAAATCTAGGTAAACCAATTTGATTGACTCCTTGAATGTTTTCTGTGCCATCCGGATTGACTGTTTGCGTAAAATTAAACGATGATCCTTCTGAATTTAGTAACTGAAATGAAATGAAAGGTAAGTTTCCTCCATCTATGAAATCCAAGTTGAGAAGAGATAGTCAATCATTATCAGACTCATCTTTCATGTTTTGTGAAGGCTCGTTTGACTAGAAAAAGATCTGACTCACCAAACCAATTGTACCGATAAGCGCCTGACATCAAAATTATTCCAAATGTCGTCGCACACCAATCTACAATCTATCAAAGAAAGTTTAACTTCAGAACCACGACCAGTGTTTAGTGTTGTTATCTGACGTACTTGAGCTTCCAGAGGTACAAAGAGAGGTCCATAGCTCCCTGATATGATCCAAATATAAATCACCAAACACTCCGTTATTGTTTTTCCACATCAACTCGATACTGCTAATCGATTGAAGTGTCTACATACCCACAAGTACCCAATCTAAGCTTGCAGAGAGTACTCCTAGTCCCTCGCCAACTAAAGATCCACCAAAGAGCTATGTTTGATTGAAAAAAGTTAGATTGAAAACTAAGAGTATTGAAAAGATATCTTGTGAAGAAAATTTCCAGAGGTTACTCACATGAGTGATAGCAGGTGTTTGAGGTAGCGTTAAACACCATGGACTGATGGCTTGTAAAGCAGGCGCAACATAAGTAGGAATAGCTTCATCTATAGGTCAGGAAAATAGTGGGACAGGGTGTCGCGTTAATACCCATGATATCTCAGAGAATACTGAGATGAATTTTGCATACAAATCAAAGCCGCTGTAAAGACTTTTTTGAAAGTCGAGACTTGGTTTTTGGTTGTTGAAGTGATTCTAGACATGTTTAAAAACAAAGAAATTGAGGGGAGTATACTTCTGTAAAAAGTTATTTTTACATAGTGTGCATGTGGTCAATAAACGTTTTTTGTGCTGAATTTTTTGACTGACTTACGGGAATGTCGTTCTTGCGGGGTAGATAAGGAATGGTCGAAAAAGGCTTATGATGTTTGGTTAGAAAAGTCGAAGTGAGCTATAAGATTCATTGCATTGCTTATGTGATGAAATGACATGACACTTACCCTGCTAAACCAAACCCGATCATTTGTATAGAAAATGATAGCAAGAGGCAAAACCAGAAAGCAGGTCTCTTTCCAAAAATTAAATCTTGAGCACCAATAACCTAAGAACACACAATAAATCAATCATGAAAGTTAATGGTGACCAAAGTTTATGGAACAAACAAACATGAGAAAAAGTTACTTACTTCAACGCTCAAGGTAGCAGCTGCACCACTAGTCGCCATGATGGCAGAAAATACAGTCTCTTTGATTGATAAAGGTCCAGGATTCCACCATCTGGGACCAGGAATATTTTCAACTATACGTCCCAGAACTAGACAAGCTACCTTTATGAGCAAGCCAAACATCAAGAAAACATTTGAGTAATTTTGGATGACTTGAGAGATTACCCATGAGTAAATCGATAGGTTGAAAGTCACTTACTTGCAGTACTAGGGCATGTACACTCATTGCAACAGGTTTGAAAACGAATAACTTGAAATTTTTCAAATTTTCAATCGAGTGTTAAAATCCTTTGCGATTTTTGAATTAGATAAGTCAAAACTTTACCTGAGCAATAGCTCCACCAATGCAAGTAGTCACCAACCCCACAGCCATTGATCTAACTGTCACCGTCACTTGAGCAGCTTGGATTTCATCATTGAGTGTTTCGGTATCGCTAAAGTCATGATCCGTTTCGACACTTTTAGACATAATCGGTGGTGTAACGAAACCTCTTATAAAGAACGAAGGTTTGAGATGAATCGAATTGAAGTCAAATATTGGGCCGTAAGATCTTTGATTTGAACAAGAATTGTGTTGTTATAGTGGTATGTTTCGAGTTCAGAAGAGCTTGCTTCGTATCATTGGGTTCATGTAATTAGGTGATTATGTATGTACTTCGAAAGATCCAATTTTGTTGTTCACCTGTTTTTGGTGTGTGATCATCGAGATATGTGATCATGGAGAATGGCGTAAAAACGAACGCGTGCTCCAGTCACCTTACATACCGACTTCAAATAACGAGACTGTCTTCGGTCTCATCACGACTGGTTGGATGAGTTAAAGATTATTGGAGTTCAATTGGCATCAGTTTACACTCTACATCGGTTCACCGGTGCATCGGTTGGTCAAGCGCGACAAAGATTTTTTTAGATTTTTATACAGTAGGTAAGACCCGAAACTATAATCTTAACAAAGTCCTGTCCTCTCGCCCACCCTCCCTCGACTACCCGTGAGCAGGATGGACTCTGGAGGGACTTTGTGAAGTTCGAGTCAAGTTGTACATAAAAGGATCCGTTGACTTGGCTAAGAGCATCCGCACTCGTTTGCGGTTGTTAACTTGGTCACGTGCGGTAACAACCGCTACATTAAGCAAAAAATGACTTAACTCAGCCAAATTTCGCACTCGTTTGTGTTAGTAGCACTGTAACGTTTGTAACTTTACCGATAATGCATGTGCTCCACAGTGGTCATGCAGTAAGGTAACATTCAATTTTTCAAGTACGATTTCAAGTTTAAGAAAACAAAGGCTATATTTGAATACATCTATTGATCTTGTGAAAATTATAAAGATTTGAAACTACACAAGAAAGATGAACAATCTGAACCAATCCAAACTTTTTTTAATGTTTGATTCAGCTTTTTTCAACTGTTTGGTTTGTATCTCTTGATCTTAAAAGTCTTCCAGTCATTAGTCTTTAGAATTCAATTTTCTCATCTATCTCTATACATATGTGAAGTCTGAAATTCTTCATATTGATTCGATTGGTTTGAAGTCGAGTTGAAGATTTTCAAACGACCTATTTTAGAACAAAAAAACAAAAAAAACAATCGTAAAAACATCGATTGGTGTTAAAAGGTCTTGATTCAATTCATGTGACTGGGTGAGAGAGGTGAAAAGACGATGTTTGTTGTTGACTTTGGTATTGGAGATTGGGCTGAGTTGAGTTTTTGGAGTTGTAGTTGCTGTGAACAGGTCGTGATGTGTGCTACCGCATGCGTTAGCCAATCGGTAGATTTACCGATTCGCTAATGCAAACTGATGAAAAATTAACTACCGCGGGGCTAATTGTTCACCGGTGCGGAAAAGACCCCGCGGTTGCGTTAAATTTAACCTTACCGCACTCGATTTACCGCACGAGTGCGGATGCTCTAACTATGTATGAAATCCCAGGTGTACGCTTCGCAAGCGTCTACTCGCGCATGCGCAGGTTGACAACGTCTGCCTCGCAGGTTGTTTGAGAGCCTGGGTTGTTCGGTAGCGCCAACTTGACCGTCATGAAACCTGAAGATCATGGGTTTCATGAATTGATTTGTTTTCTTCTTGAAGCCAAGTCTATGGCAGTAGGCAGGTCAACCTGCCAGATTCTACCAAAACGGCCAACCTGACAGGTTGACCGGTTTGGCTGGTAGACCTGAGAGGCGCAAACTTAACAAAGTCCCTCGCGCCAAAGGCCCGAGGCTTGAAAGTTTGTGAGAGGCGTACGCTTGAAAGGTTTTCAAAAAACCTGTACCGAACGGTTCAACACCCAGGTTGACATTTAAAATACCTCTCAGGCGTACGCCTGGGCATTTGGCTGGGTCAACCTGCGAGGTTGACGGCAACCGAACGGGCCCTAAGATACAAACAAGTTCATAGGATTCGAAAACAAAAACAAGATATTAAATGATCAAAATCTATTTGAAGAGCAAGATAAAAGAATTTCACACAGATTGTTGAATTGAAGATTAAGTAAGAAGAAAACTCTAGCGAGTATGATGAAATTTGAAGAATATGTAACAGATCAAGTATCAACGTCCCTAAAGAAAAGTTTTATTTTTTATCCGTTCTTTGATTGTCAATGTTTTGTACTAGTAGTCAGAATTTCAAAACTAGAAAAAAAGATAAAAAATTCATATCAAGTTGAAGTATAACAATAGTCTCTTGGTCCACTTGGATTCAAAAAATATCTAGAAAAACAAACTCAATTCAATACAAATTCTCCCCAAAAGATTGAGAAAAGAACAATGGTTCCGTACGTTGGCATAGTTAGAGCTGGAAAACCTGCTCCTCCTTGTACTAGAGCTGATAGAATAAGCACTGCAAGTTCGGTCCCGCCGTCCAACTAACACATTGAATAATAGAACAACAGATGCCCATAGACTTTTGTGAGTATGTTTTTGTCAATTTGGAAGGACGTTGGAGTTCACTTACTGCTGCACTGATGATGTAACTATTTTCAATTGAAAAAAGCAGTTCGTTGTAAGAGTATGTGTTGAGCAAGATCTATTTTACCAGGGAGGTAACTTACTTGTACTTTTGGTACCTATTTGTAAGCAAAAGATAGATTTATAAGAATTAGCAAAGTAGCTGTATACTTGCTCATCATATAAGGAAATTGACTTACCAACTAGAATGATGCCGTTTCAAAAACCATTGAGTATACAGGCCAATAAACATAGCAGTCATTCGACCAGAAGTGGCGCCTGTTTAACAAAGAACACTTCAACATAACAGCTCTATCTCTTCTCCTCATCATACTATGAGGTATGGTGATCTGAATCAGATTTAAATACCTTTTATACAATTGAACAAACTTGAAGTAAACAATGGAACGTTTAACCGATTAAAACCAGCTTTAGGTTTCCATTTGTGTAGTAAGAATAATGGTATCGGTACTAGGAATCCTATGATGAAGCAGTACGGCAGAATAGCCTGAAAGAAATAATCAAAAATGACAAAGGAAAAGTCAATTGAATTCCAATCTTGTAGGTAAACCGGAAAGAGCTTACATATATTTGACCCGGTGAATATAGCCTTCCACTGAAGAGTCCCCATCTAAAATTGTTCCAGGGATTCAGGGTAAGTCATAGCTTATTACAGGATCTATATGGTAAGTTAAACTTACGTTGTTGATTGAGCTGCTAAGGAAGTTAGTACCCAACTCTAAGAGATAAACGTTTTCATCAAAAAAAGTCAGCTTGAAATTTTTAGACCTAGGAATCTGAATTCAAAATTTGTAAAACTATCTTGTGGTGAATAAATGGTGATTGAATCCTAGCTTACTGTATAGATACCATTCCCGTTACTTTGTAAAAGTACCTCTCTTTGTGAGTCTAGAATCAATCTCATAGTTCCAAGATGTACAATTGCTCCCAATAGCCTGAGGCAACAGAAAATAAAAAGTATCAATATATGGTCTCATTTTTTTGGAGAGAGAATAAGGATAATTCACTAACGTTCCGATAACTTGAGAAAATGCAACCGAGAGCTTCATAAAAATGGAAAAGGTAAAAGTATCAGACTTGATCCAAGAACGGGTTTTCATCAAATGATAAAATTTCACACTAACCCCTGATAGTTTGAATCTCTGGCCCAATTTGAGATCTTGTGAAGTAGAAGTACATTTTGTAACAATTGTTCCTCCTAGCCTACAAAGTATTCAGCCACTTCAGTTTTTGAAGACTTCTTTAAAGTCTTTTGATAGAATAAATTATTTGACATTCTTACATGGTGAAATTCATAGCCCCAAGCGCGTTTCCTGGGAATAGAACACCTCTGAAATAACGGAGTGGTTTGATTTTGATATATTAACGCTATCGATATATGAATACTATCAACTTGTGTTTCAAGGAGATCATGCTTACCCTAACATCTGAAAAACAGCTTAATTTTGCAAATAAGAATACCATTTCTAATCAGCCGTTTCGTACTTCGTAAGATTTATTAAATGCGCTTACCATTACAAGGTAGCTGAAGTCCCACTTCACCAAAAAATATGCCTGATGCCAGACTAGGATAAATTCAAATTCAATTTGAAAATTAAAAGAAGAACATCTCCAGGATTTCGGGGAGAAAGGATTGAATTAAAACTCTTACCTCAAGACAACGGATGCGAGTAGACATGTGAGTACCGCTTCCCAAGCTAAACCCGAGTCACCACCAGCGAAACAGATGAATGCACTAAGAGAAGCTAGCAATGTGAGAGTAACAAAAGCTCTAGAGTAAAATTCATTGAAAACGAAGATGAAGCAAAAATAATCAAATTCAATTGATTGAAGAGATAAGAAATAAACCAAACCAAAACTCACTGAGCATGAACGTCGGCATTAGATTTACACAGCTTTCGATGAGGATCTTCTAAATTAGGATCACTATTCTTTTTAAACACTGTTGAGATCTCTTCCCAATGAAATAATAAACCAGTCGTGATTGAAGAAGAACTAGCAAATAATATACCAGATAATCCTAGAATTAAACCTGTAGAAAACCTAGGTAAACCGATTTGATTGACACCTTCAATGTTTTCTGTACCATTTTGATAGACTGTTTGTGTAAAATTATATGAAGTTCCATTTGAATTCAGTAGTTCAAATGAGATGAAGGGCAAATTCCCTCCATCTTTAAATCCGAATTGGGGAGAGAAAAAGAAGCATCATCAGACATTCATGAGTCTTGGATCACCATTTGAAAAGATTCAAAAAACTCTTACTCACCAAACCAATTGTAGCGATAAGCGCCTGACAGGAAAAATATTCCAAATGCCATTGCACACCAATCTACAATCTATCGAAGAAACTTAGATGTTAGACCCAACGCCAGCTTTTGCAGTATGCTGTTGTCTGACGCACTTGAGCTTCCAGAGGTACGAAGAGAGGTCCATAGCTCCCTGATATCCGCAAAACAAAAACCATCAATATTTCCGTCATCGTTTTTCCAAGTCAACCTATGATCACGAATCTGCTGAAAGTTGCATACCCACGAGTACCCAATCTAAGCTTGCAGAAAATACACCTAGTCCTTCGCCCACTAAAGATCCGCCAAAGAGCTATATTTGATTACAGGAGGTTAGATTCCAAAACATAAACGTTGCGAAAGGATATTTTGTGACGAAGATTTGTGACAAGTACTCACTTGGGTGACAATAGGTGATTTGGGTAGCGTTAAACACCATGGACTGATGGCTTGCAAAGCAGGAGCAAAGTAGGTTGGGATAGTTTCATCTACAGGTCAGGGAAGTCATTCAAAAGGGGTAGAAGTCAGCCGTTAGAATATTTCAATCTTGGAGAATGTTCACTTTAAGATCAATTTTAGAATTGAAATCAAAAAGCAAGATTGAAATAAATTTGCATACAAATCAAAACTCCCGTGAAAACTTTTTTAAACATCGAGACTTGTTTTTTGGTCGTTGAAGTGTTTTTAGACATTGATAAAAACAAAGAGATCGAGGGGAATATACTCCTGTAACAAAGGTACAAAATTTGAAGGAAGTCAATAAATGTTTTTTTTTGGCGTTAAACTTTAGTTTGGATCAACTTACGGAAATGCTGTTTTAGCTGGGTGAATAAGGAATGGACGAAAAAGGCTTATTTTTCGGAAAATTCAAAGTACTTGAGCTATAAGATACATTGCATTATGAAATGATTTTTCACTCACCCTGCTAAACCGAATCCAATCATTTGTATGGAAAGTGAAAGTAAGAGGCAAAATGAAAAAGAAGGCCTCTTCCCAAATACCAAATCTTGAGCGCCAATAACCTAAGAGCACAGACCAAATTAGCTATGAAAGTCAATGGTAACTAAAGTCTATAGAAACAAAAGAACAAGCGGGAAAGGTTACTTACTTCAACGCTCAAGGTAGCAGCTGCACCGCTAGTTGCCATGATCGCAGAAAATACAGTCTCTTTGATTGATAGAGGTCCAGGATTCCACCATCTGGGACCAGGAATGTTTTCGACTATACGACCCAGAACTAGACAAGCTACCTTTATGAGCGAAACACAGGTAGAGAGAATATGTGAGGAATTTTCAATCACTTGAAATATGAACCATAAGGAAATGAATGGGGTGAAAGTCGCTTACTTGCAGTACCAAGGCATGTACACTCATTGCCACAGGTTTGAAAACAAACAACTTGATTTTTTTGACGCGTCATATCCTCAATCAGCTCTCAAAATTCACAATAGCTTTTAGGAAAAGTAAGTTGAACCTTTACCTGAGCAATAGCGCCGCCAATACAAGTAGTAATCAAACCCACAGCCATTGATCTAAGAGTCACCGTCACTTGAGATTGATCTTCATCTTCACGTTCGATCAAAATTGGAAAGTCATCCAATGGACCCGCTGAGACTGGAACATAGGTTTCTTCATTGAGTGAATCAGTATCGTGGAAGCCTTGATCCGTTTTGCAAGTTGTTCGCATAATCAACCGTTCAATGGAACGTTTTATAAAAATTAAGGTCTGATGCAAATCGAAACAAATCAAGGTCTTGTGTAATGGGATGCTTGATTTGAAAAAAGTAAAAAATTGATTGTTTTTGTAGTATTTTTCGGGTACAGAAGAGCTTGCTTCCTGTTGATGCGTCCAAGTGATCGAGTATGCTACATGTACTACGAAAAAACTCTAGTTTTTTTGTTTATCTAGCCTTAGTGTGTGATCACGGAGAATGCATTGGAAGATAAAAAGGTAAGAGGGATGTTGATCCGGGCAATGGGTTCTTCAGGGACCCTATTGGATACCGACTTCAATGAAACAAACTTTCTTCAGTCTCACCACAGCTGATCGGATGAGGTATTCAAAAGATTTTCGGGGTTCGTTGAGCATTAGTTTTACATGGATTTGCTGAGCACGAGTGGGATGTTTCTACTAGAGGCAGGACTCGAACTGAATGAAAGAATCAGTTGACTTTGATGTCACAATTTTACGCCGGTGCAACATCCAAATAACTTCAGTGTCTTCGATGAGGATATAGTGTGATCAACCAATAGAGACATTCGATGTGGAAAGCTGAGATTTATAGGATCAGCTTGGTTCATGAAACTATACCGACTAAAATGATCTGCTCATAAATACATACATACGTAGATTCAACAAAGTCTTTCTGCTCGGAAAAAGATAGTGAGCTCGCGAGAGAGGGACTTGAAGGATCTTGAAGCTTATCTTCGTATTTCTCGCTAAATATAAATCTCACTTGGCTTCACGTAAACGTTCGGTTCTTGTCCTCAAGGTGTTTGTTTACCTCTCCATCGACCTCCAAACCACTGCTACATGCGCATGTTGGAACCCCAGCCTCAGGAAAGCCCGGGCGCAAGCTTTGCTTTCTAGATCGCCATGCTTAATCCCTCAAATGAACTTGCGTTATTTTATCTTTAACTAAAAAGGAAGCGGTAGAGAAAGCTTCAACTCTGACTCACACAAGACCTGAATGCCATTATCTTGAGCTCTAGATTGAAGGAAGTCACAATCTGATCATTATTTCTCACCAGAGTAGAGGCTTTGATCGGAGATCGAGAAGGAATAGAAAGAATTCCAAATTGAAATTTCTATATATGGCTTGTTGATCTTTCTATACTTTTCTTTATTTATGATTCGAATGATGAGGGTCTTAAGGTTAAACTTTGGTATTTAAACAGTTCATTGCGCTGTTTACCTTATTTACATTTTCTTATCAAACTTGAACATTTGTTTCGCCGCATCCTCTTTAACTTCATATTGTCTCGTTGCCCTACTCGCTCACCGTGTGCAGCTTTTATCCCCACAGGTTAACCGCATTTCTAGTTTCCAGACTCACACGATTGTTAACAAAACTTGAGTGTTTGACAGCTTAAAGCTACAAACCCAACAATTCTCAAATCCCGTCCCTTAACCAAGATAATTCCTATGTAAAATATTTTCAACTTTTTTTGTATTTCATTCCTCAAATCAAACAAGATCATCATCATCATTACCCAACATGAAGTATCATAAAAACAAAATTTATCAAAATTCAACATCATGCTTTCTCTGATATAATACACTTATAAAGCAATTGAAGTTTCACTAACAAACAATTAAACTAACTAATCCTAAAAGCCCCTTCAGAGAACCCGAAAAACGTATATATATATATCATTTGATTAATACATAAAAATATGTACATCATTATCAAAAGTATCAAACATAGTGTTTTGTATTGCAACGAACTTGGAAAAAAATCTAAGACCACTTCACTTTAAGCAAACGGATCGAAATCAGATAATTCAACTCGATTTGTTTTATTTGGTGGTTGTATAGGTTTACTAGGAGGAATGATATTCCAATTAATAGAAGATCCCATTGTAGCACCATTCATTCGGACAGCTTGATGATTTGATGTTTGAACGATTTCTGAAAGTGATGAACTTTGTGGTTGAAGTGGTGGTAGCCCAACAAATGTATTGATTCCATTCCCCATACTGGTTCCCAGTGAAGGTTGTAGTGGTTTTGAGAGTGAGTAAGATGTGGATGTGAGGTTTGTATTAGCACTTGATGGGCGAGGTGGTAGTTGTGAGGCAGCATGAGTTGGAGGTTTCATTAGATTCATCATCATCGAATTCGACATTGGATTGGGAGGGGCAATAGAAGCTGGTGATAAGGAGTTAGACGACGTGACACGAGATATTGGATGTGTCAGACTGCCTCGACTGATGATGGAAGGTTTTGAAGTGTTTTGTTGAGATGTCGTATTCGGGTTCCGGGCCGATGATGAGCCTATACTAGCTCGTGGGTTGGATTGTAAGTTGGGGGTAGGGTCATCGAAGCCCCAAGCACTGAAGGTTGGACTGGTATTGTTGGCATCCGATGGACTGGCAAAACCATCATATTCGATTTGGTCTGAATTCGTTTGTCTAGTTCCATTCGAGCCTGTGACCGCCGATTTGGTATGGCCGGCTCCCTTGACCAAAGTCTCAAAATCGACCTCACCGTGGTTGCCACCAGGCTGTGAAAGGTTTTGGATATGAGTAGTGCTCTCCTGGAGCCGTCTAGCTTCGAGAAGATGTTGGGCATGCTCTTCTCTGACTCGCTTAGAAAGTTGATCGATCGAATTCATGAAGCGCTTGAACTGATCTAAATTCAAGAGTGGTCCAATTGACATGGCCCATAACTGAGGTAAGATTAATGTGGCAATCGCAGTCAATTCCACTTTCTTGCCCATCTCCTCATGTACTGCCAAGGTGGCAATCATAACGGCTGGTTCTTTGGTTTTGATGCGGGCCAATAACGGCACAAGCTTTTCCGTTAGGGTGAATTTGTCGAGGATCTTGACCATGGAGTGAAAACATATCAAGGTGTTGACTTTGATGGAAAGTAAGGTGGTTTTGGAAAAGATCATCTGTTCAAAATGTGGGATAGAAGATAATCAGTATCGTGTTCAAGCGCTTCGTTAGCTTGAAATCGCAAACTTGTGCTGTAATCCAGATTCACTCAACTGTAACCTTGGGGAACAAAACCTGTTTGACATGCGTGTACTACGATTGAAATGAAGTGTTGTGATCGGTCAACGGGATCACTTAACAAGATTAAGCGACCCGAGAACTTACGTCTAGCGTCTCGCACAGTGTAGGGATCACCCTGAGTGACTTTTCTTGTAGAGCAGGCACATCAGACTCCAGCGCAAAGTATATCAAAGGCATAATTTGTTCTCTAAAGACTTGGGGTGTAGATTTGCTTTGAAAGATAGATAGATTATCGAGAAGAGTCAGAATACTCTGAGGTGGATCTTTGATCGAGAAGAGTGGAGTTAAATGTGGTAAGAGTTCCTCTCTAAACGCATCCTGGACTCAAAAATAGACCAAGACACGATCTCAATCAATACACCTCCTCAATAGGGTGAGGATATCACAGTAGCAGGAAGTGCGAAATAGCACCTACGGTGTCCATCTTCTGGCCAATGTAAAATATGTTGGGTAATAGGAAAGGTAAAAGAATATGTTTTCTCGTCTCTTCTATGAGACTGGGTAGGATCTTCCGGCGTATGATCTTGTCCGAGAACTGAGGTAGTATCCTGGTGAGGCCTTTCATGAACTGAATCTGTTCTTCTTTTTGCTTTGAATTAAATGTATCACGATCCAGGAAAGCAAGGGTAGAGACGAGTACGTTGCTGCTGAAATAGCGGGACGTCAGAAAGGACGAAGCCGTGAGTCGAGTTGAGGGATAACGAGTGATAAGCTGCGAAAGAACATCTACACCGACAATGGAAAATGGCGAGCTCAACGACCATGAAAAATGTATCCACAATACTGATGATGAAAAGTGAGCTTTACCTTGTACATCATCCGGTACCCGAGCCCAAGCAGCTCTCAATACACCCATATTCTCTACATTCCGCCGCATCCTATCCAGGTCACCTTCATTATAAAACGGAGGCCCACTTTTGGTATGAATAAAGTGAAGAATGCAACCCAGACTATACATATCATTACTAGTTGTTAACTGTTCATCGAGTGCATATTCAGCAGCAATATAATCGAAATTCTTTTGTACTGCCGCTGGGAGACGAGGATCACAGTCCGGAAAGGACCAACGAGTGGCTTGACCATCAGGTTGTTTGAGATATTGTGACAAGCCAAAACCTGATATCTTCCAATCACCCTGCAGAATTAAAAAAACGTCAACAGAGTCAGACAAAGTCGCATCATTGAGAATCTGTATTTATGGACTCCTCACTTTTGCATTGATTATGATGGCATCTGGAGTCAAGTTCGAATGAACAAGACCAGCTGATTCGTGTAAAAATTGAAGTCCTTTTCCAATTTGAAGAAGACCCTTTTGAGTCTGAGCAATTTATAAATCTCCAAGTCAGTTTCACCGCGCAGATTCATGTGAGTGAGAAGATAGTGACAAACTTCAACTTCATCTAATTCAATAATTGACTGAGATTGATGTGAATTTGAATTGCGATAAGGGTGCAACGAAGGGCTAGATCTCGAATTAGATGTGTGGTTTATGGCGTCCTTTAAAGATGCTGTGACAGGCTCGGTAGCAAAAACCATTGTAGTCCTGTTACCCATCCCGATGGAATTCAGTATCAAGTATACCTCCATGATATGTGAGATTGATGAACCTAGTCTCCTCCAAGGGCTCTACAACTTCTAAAATACATGGATGACGTAAACGAGAAAGTGAAGATGCCTTGAAAACGTTGAGAGATCAGATCAGGTTCCTCGCAACAGAACTGTGCGTCTTTGCCTTCATATTAAAAATATCATACTGACCTCTTTCTTCAAAACATCGATGGCTTTCTCCAATGGTGTTTTACTCGCGCCAGTATTACTGCCGCGCCCACTCAAATAGCTATGATTGGAATTTTGAGATTCTAATTTCTTTTCAAATGTCCAAACACTGACAAGCTTGTTGGTGCTATTGTGGGTAGCTCTGCGAAATAAGATCGAACACAAAGGATCAGTGATTTGAAGAGGATAAGAGAAGAAAGATGAGATAATATAAAACTAACCTGTGAACAGCCCAGAGACCAATCCGAACTGGAGGTGCATAATTGGAGGCAGCTGAAGAGGAAGAAGGTTGGCCAGCTGATGGAAGAGTCGAGATTGAAGTTGAGGAAGTTGAGAGGATGGTAGATGGGTTCGGGACAGCAGTATAAGATGATGAGACATTTGAACGGTCGAGATAGGAAGCAGCCGCTTTGAGATAACTAGCCATGTGGATTGAGATAGGTTGGTGTTGAGGCTGAATGGTGATGGTGTCAGTGATGTTGTTGCTGAATGAAAAGGATCGACTGCAGACTGTCAGAGTGAATGTCACAGCTATGTATTACACAAACCTGTGATAGGTATTCTATCTGCCTGCATTTGTCGGTTTACAAGACATCATGCTTATACGCAGGAGGACTTAAAGATGTAAAATATGTCCAAAACCGGTATGGCAAGCTGACAAAACCGAACCCAGACCTTTCACCAGCTCAGCGCTTTTTTCGAGACCCCCCGTGTTTCATCCGAAATTTTTCAAACGCCCGTGTTTCAAAATATTATATTCCTCGATGCAATATGACAATGCGATTCCTGCAACTATTTTGGCATTTGCGCAATATTGCGCGCGTAGTCTTTCTCAGAATGGTGACCAAGACGCTCATTCACGCCCACTATCGCTTGGCCAACCCAAACTCCAATCTGCTCCCGCTCCCAAACCCCAATCGCAAAGGTTCTTCAACTGGTCTATTATGCCCTACCTGTTCAAGTACGATGGTCTACCTCAAGACGAACACGGACTCCTGGCTTATTGGGGTATGTCCTATGCCATTCATCCAATCTCTTCCATTTTCCTATCTAACGTATTACGGTACGACGGGCTATTCCAATCCCACAGTGTCCAACCCCCAATAACGACCATAATTGGAAGTGGTGGCGCTGTGATCAGCTCAACCACGAGCTGAGCCTTATCAACCTTGGTGTACCCCGGCCTATTGTTTCCAAACCCTCTGACTGGGGACCCAGAGTATCACCCCAAGGCCAACCCCTGGAACCCAAACCAACTTCCGCCTCATCAGCTTCACGTGGACGTCATCATCCCTACCCGGCTCCCGCTCTCCATCCCTCTTCTGACACCGCCGGGCAGAAGAAACTCGAGTGTAATCGAGTTTACGAGGGTAAACTATCTCAAAATCACAAGAAAGTGGCAAATAAAGAATGTCCGCACCAATATTGCCTAGGTGTACGTGCCACTTCAATACCATTCCATATGTCTCTTACATAATTGATGTAATTGACAACATATCATTTGTACCAGTGTTGCACTGCATACGGCTCTGGTATTTGTAGCAAACACAAAGTCTTGCCCAAGACTTTTACACCCCCGGTGACAGCCAATCATGGTCTTACACCGCAGCAAGTCCGTGATTTAGGAATCACCCACCAGCACCTCACCGATCTTAGGCTTCCGACTCGAGGTTCAACACCAACTACTGATCTTTCAGTTGCACAACGTCAAACTCCAGCTTCACTAGCCCGACCTAATCAATGGGCTCAATCCGCTAACTCCCTTGGGCGACGTATCCCCATTGAAACAATGGCCATGATCCAGAAGGTCCGTGCTGAACAAGACCAAGCCCAAGATCGCCGGGAGGGCCCGCTTGTTGATGTAAACAAGGTCGCCACCATATCTTTATGGGTCAATGTGAGTTGTCTTGCACCATCATCAATGCTTGCGGCTCACATAATTTCTTCCTTTTTTTTGCTCACCTGCGCTCGCTAGTCAGATAGCCCGAAGCCAATAACTGCTTACTTTGCTCGGTGGCCTGTTGCATATCTTGACGAAAGCAAACTCCTTTTGCAGGCAATTTTGAAGGTCGTTGGACCCCAGTGGGATCGCACGCTGTGCATTTGGGATGTCACACTGTCTGCCTGGGTAAATTTTTCAGTATGATTTCTACGCCCATAGGTCTTGAACTGACTCAATCCATTCAATGGGGCAGCGCGATACAATGGTTAATTACCCACATCGGTGCCAACCAAACCAACGTACAATTGTTGTTCAACTTCCCACTGTGGACGTCCCGGCATCTGCACTGTGCTGTGGGCATCAAGCACCTCCCTCTGTCCAACCTCTCTCTTTCAATGGTCCTCCACCAGCCTCCACGGTGCATACGCCGTTTCCACCCACTTCAGCATTCCTATCTGCTTCAGGACTTCCCGCCGTCAGCGAAAATACACTCTCCCAACCAAGCACAGTAGTCATCAACAATCAACAGGCAACCACATCAGCATTATCGCAGCCCCCAAAGGAATCACTCCCTATTGTTCCGCACCAAACAGATGTCACACAACCTACTACAACAAACAGAATCACGACATCCAGCTTGGTTTCCGCTTTGAAGTTATCGTTGGATTTGACCGCGCCAACACAATCTAGTGAACAGGCAGCTCCCGGCGATGAACATGTTCCTGTAAGCCAAAGTAGCAGTAGCAGCGTCAATACACAGGACACCACGACTATGTACGTTTGTTTTTGTTTTTCCTGTTCTTACTTTGTTCTGACTTTGACGTTTTTGTAGGTCACCATCCCCACAAGATGTTCCTTCTCTTCTTCAAAAAGGCTGGCCATCCTCATCAATCCTCGTCTCAAAGGTGCTTGCGTGGTATCGCGACTCCAAACAGGGAAGCATCAAGCAGACGTGGTCGAATCATTTTGGCGGCCAATGGAAGTTAGTACCTCCAACTGTATATCAATATCATGGATGGATCGAGGATGTCAAACCGGATGTCATGTCCAATCACTTCAAGAATAATGAGCAGGCCACTGTAGGTGATGCTCGTCTAGTCTGGGCAGAAGAATTCAACAGAAGAGCAGGGGTTACTAAGAAGGCAGGCTAATGCTTCCCACAATTCAATCACAACTGATTAAATACTAATTTTCAGGGTATTCAATCAAATATTCAATTCCCTTGGTTTCAAAATTCTCTATCTATCTATTAGCTTAGCTTTGTTTGTGAATTTCAATCTGTACCCTTCAATATGTAGTCCGTATTTTTGAAATCTGTACCTTCAAATTTGTATCTTCATGCAATCATACGTAACCTTTTTTCTTGACTTAACCTTTCGGACCCTGGGTGGGGGACGGCCTGAGCTTGATCAACATGAGGTTGGCGCTTCAATTCGATGAAACCCTTTCCCTTGATGACCTTATGGCGTTTGCTTCCATCAACCTTACCCTTTCTCAAGTTTTTCGTAAAACCCTACCAACAACAACATATTCAATAACTTGACACTTCCACTATGATGAAACGAATATATATATTTAAATATATCTGCATCCATCATGCAATCCCTCCACCGACCGACAATCATTCCACAATCATTCCACAAATGCCTTACACTGCCACCTTGAGCGCAATCCTGCGTACCACTACCGAAGTATGTGATGTGTTCCTATCTGTTGATCATTTGTTCCGTGTGTCACTCACCTCTAATCTTTCCTCGTAGCCAAGACCACTCGCAAATGGACACAACGGCCCCATCGCGTGGCACAGCACACAAACCGAACTGATTTTGAGTGACGCCAATACATCAAAAGTGCAGCTCAACGCCTGCGGTTTTGGCGGCCAGGGGGACTTGCTTGCCCTTGGTCACACGTATCACCTCTCTGGACCTTTTGGCCAACGTCCTTCTGGAGCATCTGTGATCAAGTACAGCTCCCTAACTCAAGCTGACATTGGCATCATCCCACCAGAACAAGCCCAAGTCGCGGGCAAAGCAATTATCAGTGGAATTGGGAAGGTGATTAGTTTTGAATATGATGATGTTGCTGATGAAGATGGATCTTGGAACCTCACTATTGATGCGGAACATAATTACTTCGATCCTGAAATAAGCACACTGACCAAGATATCTTCATGAAGATGCATTGATTTAAGCCAAATTTGATCACAGACTCAAGAGGCATATGATTTCATCATAACATATCGTTTTGGACATTTCACACCTCCTACGGGGCTGTGGAAGCATATCAAGATAGCCACACCAATGTGGTTCCAAGGAATGATCATTTCCAAAGACCCTTTCTCGAACCGCTTCACCGTTCAAGTTCGTAGTGTCATCTGATCCACTTATACTTATCAAACACAAGATTCTAACTTTGAATCTCAATCACTTTCCAACCGTGAAGGTGCTCAATCACACGGTGTTTGACCACATGCAGGGCGAAAATACCAACCCTTGGGCATTATGAATTATGAATATGGAGGATTAGAGATGATGATAGATAGATTGGCTGTGCAAAACCTTTTTTTGATCTGAATCTAGTTCCAAAGGAATCAGTTCATACTTGTAATCATGATCTATTACTTGTAGCCCATTGCCCTCGGTTTTTTTGGCTGCGCACTGCTCAATCACTTGAAATGAAGATCCGTCATTTCATGTTCTAAACTAACCAGCCGTTTACATGTTTAAAGATTGGAAGGCATCACTTACATTTCCATTTGTGTCAAAACTAAGGGAAAAGTAGAATAACAAAAACAACCACCATAGTGTCATTACAACATAATATCATTTGTTGTAAAGAAAACAAACGGCGAAAAAAGTTTCACTACAAGGCGCATTCCCCAATAAATTGAATGCCAGGCCTTTTGTTCAATTTCTTAGTAAGCCAAGCGTTTTGCATGTACACCATCTCTTCCAAGAAAAAATTGTATGTGAGAGAGTGCATATTTCAGCACATTGAAGCATATCCACCATACCAGATATTAGTCAGTTCACCTGCAGACGCATTAAAAATCCAGTGCCCGCCCTCTTGAATATCGGGAAGAGTTTAGGGTCGGTAAATTTCTTGCAGAACTCATCGCTTTCGGCGTGGGAGCGGTGGTGAAAGGGGTCTACCGGTATCACCGTACCAAGGAAGGGGGTTTTGTCCGTCTGGCCAGCGTAAATGTGCTCGGTTAAGCGGCATGCGTTGTCGTAGAAGACAACTTCTGGAATCCCGCGGGGGAAAGTTTCCTCAATAAAATCCTGTGGATCGTTTCAGAAGAGAAGGCAGATGAAAATGTGATTTTATAAGGAGAATTCATCCTTATACTGACCTTTACTGCACTCACCAATTCCGCGTTGTAAAAGGTTTTCCTTGCCAATACAATGCCACACGTGGACACAATGAGCTGGTCATTGTGTGTGCGCATTCTTGATAACAAGTATTTACCCGAGGCTTGTGATTCACCTCCATCATGTGCGCGTTCGTGGGCTCTTTGTGACTCATCAGCCTGTTGTAAACCGTCGAGGTCAGTGAACTCGCCGGTTTCGGCATCTAGATGAACCGTTGGATCGCTGGGCAGATTGGAACCCGGTCGGTTAAGAATGCTGGTAAGTGAGAAGTTCCCCTTTGTTCGTTTGCTGAAAGCGGCCCATGTGTTGATGTGGTCTACGTTTTCGCATGTGTCACTGTTTGGAGCGAAAGGGGCAGAACAAGGTTGAGCTCGGCATAGTCCACCTAGGAGGATAAAGTGTTCAGGGCAATATCGGTCGTTGATGTTGTCAAGTTTGTTCGTACAAGGCCCTTTGGGAGGTGGCAGACCTAAATTGGTAGCTATGTCTTGTAGTTGCTGGGTAGACGCACTGCATCGCCAATGGCCAATGGTCAGGCCATCAGTAACAACTGCACAAATCACTGTCCCACATGCCACCAAGAATTCAGAGCAATCACTGCAGACATTATTCGGGTTCCCCAAGTGGGCAGGGAAAAATGATTGGGAGTATGATTTGTCATAAAATGGTCTATCACTCCACACCTGAGCCATAACACCCACACTACATATGTGTAGCAGGCTCAGTGAATATGTGGTTATCATGTACATACAGTTCTGCTCAGTTATCTGCTCATCAGGACAAGTTATTCATATGTAATACATGCTGTAACTTCTTTCAGATTGAAAAAAGCTTCCAAAAGATTGACTACATACACTGACTCAATGTTTTGGTGTGATCTCATCAACTCAACTGCATGTAACACACTTTCTGTTACTAAGACATAGCTTCAACAATATTGCCTGAGCAGCTACAGAATTATATGTAGTGAATTTTTGGGAAAAAATTTCAAAGTCGAAAAAGTTACATGTGGTATAACATGTGATTTATTTATTCTGATGGGCAAAAAACTGAGCAGACCTGTATGTACATGATAGACAACTATTGACTTAGCTTGCTGCACATATGTAGTGTGGGTGAAATGGCCCAGGTGTGCAGTATTAGATTCTTTTATGAAAAA
Organism: Melampsora larici-populina 98AG31; assembly: GCF_000204055.1. Lineage (NCBI taxonomy): Eukaryota > Fungi > Basidiomycota > Pucciniomycetes > Pucciniales > Melampsoraceae > Melampsora > Melampsora laricis-populina. The sequence goes on from NW_006768787.1 coordinate 1,146,948, forward strand.
CTGTACTATTAATCATTTTCCTCTGCCAAATTGGGGAAGTTGAATGATGTTTACAGTGAATGATTAGTTAGAGCAAATAATTAATTTGATGATGAGATTGATTAGATTAGAGTGACCTACCTCGATAAACGGGCTCGTCAGTTTCTGGGTCCACCCCATCCGAGGTCAGTTGGACACAAGTGGAGCAAAAATGGTCTCGGTAGCGCGTTCCTTCAACCAACAAAAGTTCTAAATGATGTTCAATTGCAGAATCAAAGCGGATTGTGTCGTTTCCACTGGAGGAGACCGCAAGGTGAGTACCCCTTCGGTCTGCGTGGTTCATCAACGAATGGAGTATTAAACCATCGCGACACATTTCTTCAGACATGGAAGGGCTAAACTTTTGGTTGAGAACAAAAGTTGACACCCGCTTTTCATCCACAAATAGCTCGTTGTACCAGTTGACTAGATTGAAATGGGAAACGCTACAATCAAGAGAGGTCAGTTGCCAAAATCACGATTTCAACGTTGATTAGGAGTGCACTCACTGTGCTAGCATCTGTAATACTCGGAACATCAAGGACAGTCGACGAGTCATGTAATAATGACAGTGGATGTGCAGGAAATCAGGGTTGTGACCCATCGTCTCTGAGTAATAAATTTGCATGTTATCTCGTGTGTAATAACTTGGTCTATACGAAGTACCACATGCTTCGTCTGGTATCACACACATCAGTCATGGGTCAGCGCAATAAGGCTATGAGGTAGGTAAGACCGTACTTGAACAATGAAGGATAACTGTTTGGATGGCGTGTGGACCGTCGATGTTGTACAGATAACCATTCACGCGGGAGTGAATGTGTAATGTTGATGATTGCCAACAGACAGTGCAGTTTGAGATCAGTGCCCGCAGAAATCTTTCAGGTAATTTGAATTTGTCAGTGAGTTCGTGTTTCAGACCAAACTCGCGGATCACATCAGCTGGGTCCATTTGGCAATCCGACAGGTGGGGTGAAGATAGGCGCCATAAGTCTGGCATCAATTCGGCTGGGTATTCAGGCGATAGGGCGGCCTCCAGGAACGGCATTACCAAGCTATTACGAGTGGCAGTCAGGCCTAAGTGATTGGCCGCAATATGTTGGACTCGTGCCGCAAGGGATGCGAAGTTGACAAAATCAGATACAGTGAGGGTCGCTGAGAGGTGAGGTGATTGGGTCGTTAGTTGGATCACAAAATCACGCAATAGCATCATTGTGTTGCGTGTTAAGGGTGACGGGATGGTTGTTGATGCTGTTTGTTCAATGATTATTAAAGTAGAGTAACACACATGTATGGAGTATGTAGGGGTAGGGTCCGCTTAGGCCTCACAGATGTGGGTGTCACTGGTTGAACATGTGGCTCCCACATACTGGCCACAGGGCATTTACCGTGGGATTTAATGGTCCAAGGGTATTGTCATACTAGTGATAAGCTGGTTGTGAGTGTAGCTTACATACATAACTGCAATGTGTAATCACAGTCTAAAGCCATGATGCATGGTTTTATGGGGGAGTCTCAGGAGTATCAGAGCTGCACGCACCAATCCCCCGATTCTCCGGGCTACCGAACTCCACCTCACGCTCACACCCTGCGCCTTTTTTGTGGCCCAGTGCATGGCCAGGGCCGTGGCCTTGTGTGGTGTGGCCCAGTGTGGCCTTCCATTTAAACAACCCCATATCCTCATCTTTAGTCGCTACTCCCTGCTTCAGACAATCATTAGGGAGGGCTTGATTGAGGTTGGTCACTTGTTATTAACAGATACAAATGTCAAATAACAGGACTTTTACATTACAAGTTGAATTCAACGGGTCAGATTCTTTTACTTACTTCCGTTTGATTTTCAGTGATGTCACAGCTGTTTACCACATTGTCAGATTCCTTTCTTCTTTGTTAGGCACTGGGCAATGTTTTGACGAACAAAGGATGTCGCCACCTGAATAAGTCCATGAATGCTATGGAAGATTTCCAAAATTATTTCAACAGGAGGTATCACCCAGATTTTGCATATCCAAGTGTGCTGTTGTCTTGGACTGATCCGGCAACCAACGGTGAGACTGAGCCGACCACTTGCTTATCCTCCACAATTTTCCATCACCGCACCACCAGAGGCCCAAATGCCAAAGGGACAAACATCCGTGTCGGGCTTCCTTATGGAATCCACACAGGAAGGGCACAGGGCCACAGCCCCATCGGTGAAAGTCGTATCTGGCTATCCCAAAGTGGTACGCCAGAGGCTTTCGGTTGGTGAGGCAACCCAAAATTGAACAACGAGTCCAACATATGGTTGGAGCTGGCTATGCGCCACCCTATTTTTTTAGTGTCATAAACTTGACTTAAAAACATTGGGAAATTTGATACTGATTGAACAGGGGCTGAATTGCTTACAAGTTATTTAAACTGCGATTGAATGATTACTTTGCAGAGCCTCGCCCAGTCCCTGTTATCATTAGGGACTGGGCGAAGCCCTGCACAATTGCAATTCAACTGTAGTTGAAAGCAAGTTGCAAACAGTTAAGCCACTGTTCAATCAATATGAAATTTCCCTATTTTTGTTAGTAAGCTTTATGACACTAAAAAAATAGGGTGGCGCACAGCCATGACCCTCCCTAAGACAAGCTGTCTATTCAAATTTGCCCCCTCACCTCAGCCAAAAGCCTATGGCAGAACGCTTCTGGATAGCCCTGTCAGCCCTGTCAGCCCTGAGCCCTAATTACAGGACCATGGGCTAACAGTACCATATGTGATATCAAAATATTGTATAAAGCCATAAGCTACATCTCAAGGCTCAGTGTCAAGAGCCACTTAAACACATGTATGTAATGTATTGAATACATAGTAAACCTAACCCAAGTGTCAACCACAAGTTGACACATGAATAGACAAGACTCACACGCCAACCACAATTTGACGCTGGAACTGAGACTATATAAACCCCCCCTTCTTCCCTAGAATCACCCCCCATCTTTTACTACAATCACAACACAGAACCACATTTTACTTGACTCCTACTGAGAGGATCTTCAAGTACGTGGTTAGTTGTGCAGCTTGTTAAAGACCATTCTTGAGCATTACAGGTTCCATTGCTGAACACCCAAGGTACTGATTTCTACGAGCCCAGGGCATTCATTGTCTCTAGAAATAAACCTTAAAGTAGCAAAGCTTCCTCCTTTTTAAGGAGTCTAAAGGAGCCTTCAGGATCTTTGGTTTACCAAAGTGTAAAGCCTGCCCCTCGCAGTCTCACAAGGATAGAGCACATTAGCTCTTTATTGCCCTTATATTTCCTTTCCCTTTCTCAAATCCTCTTCTTAGAGGTCAACTAGCTGTAGTCTTCACTTGGGTGTACCACATGAAGACCACACCTTCCTTTTTGTACTCTATTTTCTGTGAAGAGTACGCCTAACAGACACGTACTCCTCACAAGCCCCATATACCTTTCACAGGTTGCTCTGGCTTTGGTTTTGGTGAAATCATCTGACAGTCAGGGCTCTTGTGCTTGCAGGAGAAATTGTGACACTGTATGTTTGAATAAATACGGTGGCTCTAAAGTGCCACTTGAGTCACATTGTCAAAATTGACAAAAACAACCAAAATGACCCAAAACAAGCCCCGGTGAACAGGTGCCAACCCAGGACAATGTCCAGATCCGTGGCAATCCTCAATTCATTGATGTCTCAGTCCATCTTATCAGCACATTATTTTGTTGATATTCATCAATTTTGTAAGAATTGAGAGATGAAAAGAAGAGGATAATTTTTCAAGGATCTGACAATCTTGTTTAAATAAGTTGGACATTGTCAAAAATGCAGTGAATGTTCAATTTATCGCCGGACATCCAGCAAAATGTGTCTCAATCCGTGATTCCAAGTAAGGTATGCTATGTATATGAGCTGAAAGAGATAAAGCATCCTCAATTTCTAGGAAGACCAGCTGTTTTTAAGAGAAATAGAAGGGAAATAGGAGGATCCCTACAATAAACTTGTCAAAGACAATCGATTGATTCAATTAACTATATACATTGTATTCCTATAAAGTTTGTTTTCATTAATCCTATAGCATTATTGTCTTGATCTTGGAGTTCATCATGCTTCAACAACTTTAACTATTGTTTTCCTCAAGTACTCCGCTGAAGTCGATGATGAAAATTTGGTGATGAGAAGGCAAAGGAGAATCTGATGAGTTGGCCGAGCAGGGTTGGCCAGGGTCGGCACCTGTTCACCGGGGCTTGTTTTGGGTCATTTTTGATGTTTTTGTCAATTTTCACGATGTGACTCAAGTGGCGCTTTAGAGCCACCGTAGAATAAATGAATTTGGTCAACTTCCAGGGGATTCATGCACTTATTGAGGTGGCTAAATCCTTGGTCCGTCAAAACCTTGCCCAGTCCCTATTATCTCAATCACAAAACTTCATAGTTTGCTTTGTGATTTTTTGATGCCCACCCTCTCCTCCCTTTTTGGTTTTAGAAGAGTCTTTATTTTCTGTTTGGTATTTGAATTGATTTGGTTTATAGGTGATATTAGAGCATCCACAGTGGTGGGCTCCAAATCGGGGCTCCAAATCAAGCGAATTCAAATTTGGTGTGGCCCCAAATCAATCCAGATGCAGTTGTTTGGGCTTCAAAAGTGTACATTCTATGTGTTTACACACACTTTGAGATTGGTGTGTGTGGGCTTACATGTGTGAGGTATGGGATTGAGCAAGTGTGGGAATTTGGACCCCAGCTTTTTGTTGCCAAATTTGTAGCCAAAAGCTCAAAATTTGAAGCCGGCTACACAGAAAGTTGGCAACGGGGACAGCCATTGCACCAAAACATCAGGGCTCAGTCACCAAATTTGGTGATAGCCCCAATTTGGAGCCCACCACTGTGGATGCTCTTAGTTATTTAAGAAATCTTTTGGTTTTATTTCTTTGAGTTTAAACACATATACTATTATTTCTAGCAATGGTCAGAGATTTTATGTTTGTTTAAGTTATCATACTTAAATAGTTTGGTTCTTTTACAATACATGTAGTGCTGTCTGCTGGCCACCCCGTGGGGTGGTGGTGGGCTCCAAATTGGGGCTCCAAATCAAGCGAATTCAAATTTGGTGTGGCCCCAAATCAATCCAGATGCAGTTGTTCGGGCTTCAAAAGTGTACATTCTATGTGTTTACACACACTTTGAGATTGGTGTGTGTGGGCTTACATGTGTGAGGTATGGGATTGAGCAAGTGTGGGAATTTGGAGCCCGGATTTTTGTTGCCAAATTTGTAGCCCAAAGCTGAAAATTTGAAGCCGGATACAAAGAAATTTGGCAATGGGGATCGCCATTGCACCAAAACATCAGGGCTCAGTCACCAAATTTGGTGATAGCCCCAATTTGGAGCCCACCACTGTGGATGCTCTTAGTTATTTGAGAAATCTTTTTGTTTAATTTCTTTGAGTTTAAACACATAGACTATTATTTCTAGAAATGGTTAAAGGTTTTTACGTTTGTTTAGGTTATCATGCTTAGTTTGGTTCTTTTACAATACGTGTAGTGCTGTCCGCTGGCCACCCCGTGGGGTGTTAGGTTTAGGATGATTGAAATTTACTGTCCCTTGGTTCAGACCAAGGGTTTTTTTTGCCACTCCTAACTAATAGTTCATTTCACTTAGTTTTGTGAGTGCTACTGTATTTAAAACATTTCCTGAATTCAATGCCCTTTGAAGGCCATGAAGGGGTCAGGGTGAGGGCCAAGGCGTGGCATAAGCCCTGGCCCTGACCATGTGCCCCTCCAGGGTGCCTCATGGCTTTGTGGCACTGGGTGTGAGCGTGAACTCCACCAAGGGATCTTACTTCCCATGTTGAGATTCTTGTGTGAGTCCCATCGGGGTATTTCCTGAAAAACTTCCCGGACCTCTGCTTGCAAATCTCATGAATAAAAGCACTATAAGTGTTTAATGAAGATGGAGTGTAGCTCTCTCTTCTATCTTCAGCCACTCTTGGCTACTCTTGTAGTTTGAGGCCAAACACAACTGTGGCGACCCCACCTGAATCCCTTTGTGCAAAACCCCAAAATTTGGTACCAAATGGTAGTAAGGTTTTGCCCAAATAGTTTGCCCGGTGAAGCCGGCTGAAACGTGAAATTACCAAATCCATGATCTCCAGACCCCCCGTGATAAGGACACTCTTCCATTCCCCTGAGCTGGAGGGTCTTTTGGGCCAGACGCACACCAAGGCGCATTATAAGAGGGGAGGGCAGACATGGGATGGAGGACTCCAGCAGGGGCCAAGGTTGGCTCACAGAAACCAAGCCCAGGATCAGAGTCATTCACTACCCCAACCTGTGCCCTCTTGACTACTTGTAAGGAGGGTGCATTACTAGGGGACACTCAGAGTCTTTCAAGGATTAGGCACAATTCATGCCTTCTTGAGACTCAGTTGGTCTTGGAACAGCCAGAACACAAAATCTAACCCATTCCAAAGCCCAGTCAAGCTCAAGGAGAACAGACTCTGCAGACCAATACTAGTCAGAATCTTTTTGAATAGCTTTTTGAACCTTGTCCCCATCTTCAAACCCAATTGCTCCTCTTTGCCTGAAAGCACTTCCCACTGCCTGGCCCATTGCTATTATTCACCCCTGTTTACCAACTTCCAAGGCTTTTTGTTCTGTCCACAGTTTATCTCCCTTACTTCTAATATGACTAATTTTACATATGATCTTTCCTTTTGTTCTCACAAGAACTGCATTCCTGTCTGAAGTGATTGCCTATTGTATTAAAAGCTTCTGGACAAGACTCTTTGTAAAGACTTTCTTTGCATCATCAATGTATCTGTTGAAATTATTTGATGTGGATTTGAATCAACATAAGCAGAAGGTAACCTGGACAGACAGGTGTAGAATGTGAGCTCTATGATAAAACTCAAATATAAAATGATGAACACTTGGCTAAAGAATCAACACCTTATCTGAAGTAGTGCAGAGAGTAAGAGAACAAAAATAATCTTGTGCAATCTATTCCTAGCAGGCATTGTAACATTAGCTAATAAAGAAAAGAAAGAAGGATGTGAGCTCTATGATAAGACTCAAATATAAAATGATAAACACATGGCGGAAGAATCAATGCCTTACCTGCATTAGTGCCGGAAGTAATAAAACAAGAACTATCCAAGAAACTTGTGAGCGCTATCCAGGGAACAATTAGTGGTAGTACGAATAAAAGGACTTAGTCTTGAGCAATCTACACCTAACAATCAGGAAGGACGAGAAAGCTCAAGAGAGGTTGGATATGAGAGTCACAAGACACAAGGCACAAACACATGGAAAACTCAGACAAGGGGATTGATACAAGCATACAGATATACGCGCACATATAAATATAATGAGCTCTTCTCGAAGAGCAAATCCACATTTTCTAACCTCTGACATCCCTTCTCACATTCCATAACTCTTCCCCAATTTGAGTAGTTAATTCATCTGTCCCTTCATGATTAAAACCATTCCTCATGTTAACTACCTGACCCACATACACAATCGTACACATAACTAACCCTGATTCGACACATGCATACATAGCCATTGAAAGTGAAGGACCTGAATATGAGCACGTACTTTTCAACACAACATCTGTTGAAAAGATGATATCATATTCAAAGAAGACAAAGCCGATTAGCTTCCCGAATTTTGGTCTATCTGGTTCTGATCTATTGAACGGTGATGTATATGGCTGCAGTAGAATTACCAGGAATGTAAACCAACATGAGTGAAAAGCTGTTTATTGATTATATGGTGAAACTTGCACAAAGACTAACCATCATCATAACTCCCACGTTGGGCCAAAGGGGCGGCGATTGGCTGATGATTAGATGCACTATTCAAGGAAGTGATCCTGGAGAGCAGTTTTAAGTAACGGTCACACAGTCAACTTGGATTATTCTTAATTCTTGGTTTTGTTCTGGTATACAAACCTATAGATACCCGCTGGTAATCCATCCTGAATAAAGAATTAGTGCAAGAGGTCAATATTCCCGGTCAATGATTCCTTCCGAGTAGAGTAGGGCTTACTTTGACTTCTAGCGAGACCTTTCCATCTTTGTCTGCAGCACCATCAACCCCTGCACACGTTTGAGGTCATAATTCAGGATGGATGAAGCTCATGTAGAAGAGATAAATCAAAATTGACCTTTGAAGAACTTGAACTTGAAGGGATCTAGAATTTCATTTGAACTAAGACTCTGGACTTGTGAAATCACAATGTGGGTGTGACCAACCACGAACAGAGTTTTGGGATCAAGCTGCGTAGGAGCAGAATAGAAACTGCACATTTCGTACCAAAATGAAAAGAACGGGAGAGATGGCGTGTATTGCTTCATCAGTCAGTGCGTGTCTGGAAATTCTACACAAATCATATCAAGATAAAAAATGCAAATTATCTACAAACGTTTTCTCCGGATTTGTGAAACTGCCGGTGATGAGATTTTTGATCACCAATGTCACTTTGAAAGTCTTGCCAGGTGGCAATTTGTCCATGTTTTTAGGAGATTCAAATCTACAATGCGGTAAATTATCTTGACCAGGTATCTGTGTCAACGAACATGATGTAATATGGTAACCTCGGTCAGTGAGCTGCTCTCGGGATTTCGTAAAGCTTTAGATCTTCCGACTCACCATCCCCATTGGAATTCCATTACAGGCGGGACCATTCTTGCTTTGAGCGCCATTCAAGATCACAGCATTGTGTGCCCTTCCCTGAGTTGATATGCAAAAATTGATCTGATTTCAAAGGAAACATAGGAAAATGTCAAACTTTCTGCGTCAATTCAAGTGAAAAAAAACTACGAACAAAATTGTTTGGACTAGTAAGCGAAGGCACCTGTGGGCCAACGGGCTTTCCAGGTGAATTACTTGCCGATTGTAATGCCTGTGGACTCAATTTCAGCTCTTGTTGTGGGTCTTGTCTTCTCTGAAGATGGCGTTGATCAATTCTCGATCGACGTGAATGGAAATTAGAACTCAAACTCCGGAAATCAGGACTGTTTTCACCGAGAGTAAAACTGAGGAAGAAGTATGCACTAGCAATCATTGTAACGAGCCATAGTGGGCCCATGATTTGTGGTATATGTGAGCGACGATCCTTTGGGGACTAGTAAAGTAAGGGTTTGAAGACGAAATCGGCAGAAAGGTCGCAAAGGTTGGAGAAAATCGGCGATGGAACTTTGCTTCTCAAGCACAGCTTGCAAACCAATTAGAGAGCACACCAATCTCTTTTTTTATGTATCGTAGCGGCGGGAGCGAGATCAGTATAATACGGCAACCGAGAGCTCGAGGGTACTTGGCATGAATAGTGTTTCTATCGTCATCGGGTTCGGTTAACCTCACCTAGCCTTCGAGCTCGTTGCCCCCGTGGTCGGTTGAGTGCCTACTGTCATGAACTAGTCGATGAGTTATCAACGCCCTAACGGTTCTTTATGGAATGGATATACATATGCGAGTCGCTTGCACATTTTTATATCTTAGATACTTGACCCAATTCTTTAGCTTGACAAAGGGTATTTCCAAAAAGGTGCATAGCAGTTTTACCTTTCTACGAGGAATGGCATTAGATGAGTTGCTCCACATCACCGGAGTCCATATAAACAAAAATGAGATTTCAACTCAAAGGAAAGGATAGGCATTGCTGATCGAATACAAAGATTTACAGAAAAAAAGACTTTTGAGTGGGTTGAGGAGAAAAACAAACAAGATTATGAACAATTAGAGGAAGATATGCTTTGAATGTTCAGGTATAGCACAAACGTCGATTGTTCTTTGGTATTTGACGAGTTGATCTAGTATATTGATTGCTTCGCTCCTTCTAGTTGATGAGAAAAAAGAAACAATCTGAATTCCGTGATATGTACCAAGTCGCATATTTCTTTTACCTCAAGAGAAAGTTGGAGACCATTGCTGATCTTCGATCTTAGTTGTAGCTTTATAATAAGGACAAGCATACAAAGTGTTTGGGTCATCAAGCACCCTCTTGAGGGTGTCGTTATATTGCCCGAGATTGAAAAAAGCCTCTCGACCGAGGCGGTAGAAGCTGGAATTATCAAACGCTCCAGGGTGATTCTTGCAAGGATGGGAAAAGTCCCGCTTTCGGACATTCTCTGTTGAGTGGATCTTTGAGTCAGTATGCATAATAATTATGGCTTGAAGTGGATGTGACTTTAGCTTTGGTGATGGGTCATTTGGATGAGTGATATAAGGCCGAAGTTGAGAAAAACGGCCCTTACCCAAAGTTCAAAGAGAGCACTTGTACTTCATCCTCATATGTATGAGAACACAAAATCATGCGGCACTCTCAGTTGAAGTACCTGCATGATTACAGGCACTCACTTGGGTCACCAAAAACCAGTACTCATGAATCTAAGCAGAGGCCCATAATACTCAAAATGGCATTTCTGGTGGCAAGTTATTGGGATGCCGGCTGTGTTCGGGTCTCTCGCCATGGCAAAGTGCTCTGGGAGGACTCATGCCAAGCAAGCACAGGATACTCCGAGGGGAAAAAGCATTGAGGTGGAAGGAACTTTCATTACGAACGCAACTCTTCAAAAAAAATCGTAAACATCATAAAAAAGAAATTCACAAAGGTAAATAAGACTTGCACATAAAACGAAGAGATGCATCAAAAATCGGTCTCGTTTTCATTAAAATTGGTGAAATGTACACAAGAGGTAAAAGGTATCTTGAAAACTTGGTCTACAGAGTGAAGGAGAAATTTAAACCGAGGTTTTTTTGGGATTGATGGGATGAACACGTGGCACTTAATCAACTTCCTCCACAGAAGGTTCATCGGCATGAGCACCGGGAGCGCCACCAGCACCAGGGAAACCACCAGGAGCACCGCCAGGACCGCCAGCACCAGGGGCGCCACCAGCACCGTATACTTTCATCTACAATAGCAAAGATGAAAAGAATGATGAGCGATAGTAAAACAAAAAATAAAGTCAAAGATGTAACATACCATGATAGGGTTAGCAACACCTTCGAGAGTCTTTTGTCGCTCCTCGTATTCTTCCTTGGCAGCCTCTTGAGCACCATCCAACCAGCTGATTGTTTCGGAGATTTCTTTTTCGAGAGTGGCTTTGTCTCCAGCATCTAATTTGTCCTTCAAGTCACCTTCGACAGAGTTCTTGAGGTTGTAGGCATAGGATTCGAGACCATTCTTGGCTTGGATTCTTGATGCAGCAGCTTCATCTTCAGACTTGTACTTCTCAGCGTCGCTCACCATGCGCTCAATGTCTTCCTTCGACAGACGACCCTGAAAAGACAATCATGTCAGGACAAGTAAAGGCAGATAGAAGAAAATGGCGCTTTGGTGTACGGACCTTGTCATTGGTGATGGTGATTCGGCTGGATTTACCAGTGGTCTTGTCGGAAGCAGAAACGTTGAGGATACCGTTGGCATCCACATCGAAGGTGACTTCGATTTGAGGAACACCACGAGGAGCAGGAGGGATACCAGTGAGTTCAAATTTACCCAACAGGTGGTTGTCCTTGGTACGAGCACGTTCACCCTCGAAAACTTGAATGTTGACACCAGCTTGGTTGTCGGAGTAGGTTGAGAATACTTCACACTTTCTGTTGGGAATTGTTGTGTTTCGGGGGATAAGAGGAGTGAAAACACCACCGGCAGTCTCGATACCAAGCGAGAGAGGTGCAACATCCAGGAGGAGAAGGTCTTGAGTCTTCTCGGAAGTATCACCGGAGAGAATAGCAGCCTGGACAGCGGCACCGTAGGCAACAGCCTCATCGGGGTTGATAGACTTGTTGGGCTCCTTACTACAAGGGTCAAAGCCAAACGCAGTCAGAATACAAGGAGTGGCGTCGAGGAGCAGAATTGACATACCCGTTGAAGAAGTCTGAGACAAGTTTCTGGACACGAGGGATACGGGTAGAACCACCAACTAATACGATCTCATGCACGTTGGCCTTGTCAATCTTGGAGTCTCTCAACACCTTCTCAACAGGCTCCATGGTCTTTCTGAACAAGTCTTGGCAGAGTTCCTCGAATCGAGCTCGGGTGAGAGATGTGTAAAAGTCAACACCCTCGAAGAGAGAGTCAATTTCGATAGACGTTTGGGCAGCGGAGGAGAGAGTTCGCTTGGCACGTTCGCAAGCAGTTCTAAGTCGTCGTACAGCCCGAGCATTACCGGAGAGATCTGTAGGAGATGACTATCAACGACTGGAGGGGGTCAGAAGAAGATAACATTTGATTGACGGACCTTTCTTGTTCTTGCGTTTGAACTCAGTCACAAAGTGGTTAACAAGACGGTTGTCGAAATCTTCACCACCCAAGTGAGTGTCACCAGCAGTGGCTTTGACCTCAAAAATACCCTCCTCGATGGTCAAGAGAGAGACATCGAAAGTACCACCTCCGAGATCGAAGATGAGCACGTTACGCTCACCAACGGTCTTCTTGTCAAGACCGTATGCGATGGCGGCAGCAGTAGGTTCGTTGATGATACGGAGGATGTTGAGGCCCGAGATCAAACCGGCGTCCTTGGTGGCTTGTCGCTGAGAGTCGTTGAAGTAGGCAGGGACAGTGACCACTGGATAGTGAGAAGGTACGAAATGATCGGTTTATTGGAAAACATTTCTTAAGGAGAACGAGATGTTTTGAAAACATACCTGCATTGGCAACAGTAGTTCCAAGATAAGCTTCAGCGGTTTCCTTCATCTTGAGGAGAACCATGGATGAGACTTCCTCAGGAGTGAATTCCTTAGTCTCACCCCGGTATTCGATGGAAATGACAGGCTTGCCACCCTTGTCGATGACCTTGAAGGGCCAGTCTATGATGTCCAAGGTTTAGGTCAGCATGCTGTAGTGCAAAATATTCGGAAGAAGGGTTACATACGTTTCATATCATCTTGAACATCCGCATCCGCGAATTTACGACCAATCAGACGCTTGGCATCGAAAACGGTGTTGTGGGGGTTCATTGCCACTTGGTTTTTGGCGGCATCACCGATCAATCGTTCGGAATCAGTGAAGGCTACGTAAGAAGGTGTGGTTCGGTTTCCTTGATCGTTGGCGATGATTTCGACACGATCATTTTGCCATACACCAACGCAAGAGTATGTGGTTCCGAGATCGATACCGACAGCTGATCGAGGATGGGGAAAGAATGTAGGTGAGTACAAAAGTCACAAAAGTAGGCAACATTGGAATTATGCGAGTGGTGTCAAAGAGACAGACCTTTACCGGCAGACATTTTAGAGATGTGATGAGATATAGGTGTAATAAAAAAGTTTTAAAATCTTTAGCGACGTAGTTTTGATGGATAAGAGTTCACTATAATGGTTACTCGAGGTGGTCAGGGAGGGAAAAGAGAGAGTGGTTTATATCTAGTCTGTCTATCTCGGCTTATCCCACAACTTAGCCTGTTAACCATCATTTTGGTCTTCGCTTGAGGATTCGAGAACAATCAATTGGCCTCTGGTCTATTCTAGATTGTTCGATGGAACTTATGTGGTATCGCTTTACTCACACACAGGGTACCCGGACTGCGGACATCAGTCCGCGCTACTGTGATTCTACCTGTGAAATCACGATCATCTTCCGGATCCTTCCAGCGACTGAAGGGTGTCACTAGCGTGATGTCTTGACATTTTTAGTCAAATGTACCGAGAGTACCGATAGTACCGAAGCGTGCCGAATGACACCGACCGACAACAGACCTTTCACGACTCACTGTGATGCTCATGAACCACCAACAGTGTTTTGGTGCTTCAACAACATTTCGCACTCGCTCACTCGGATCTTTCGTATTGAAATCATCACATCCTCAGAGATTCTGAGGTGACGGCTATTCTCGTGGTGAATGCAGAATTCTTCGACAACCCAGCTCAGCACTTTTGGGACAAAGACTCCTTGGCAAACACCATTCATGAAAATTGTAGAAAAATGTAAAGAATATAAACATGCAATTTCAAGTGCTTAATGAGCTGGTTGAACAGCACAAAAGTTTGATGAGGAATGATCAAAACGTGAAATGCTACAACACTGCTGGCCTAGAACCATTCACCTCAATCTCATGAACAAAAGAGAAAGAGAGACATAGACTACTAACAAAGAAAAGTAAGAGAAGGGGGATATAGCCTCTGGGAGGAATCAAGGTGATGGAGATTGGATGTATGGACTAGAGATGATAACAAGGGACTAGTAGCCTCGAGCAGACATCTTGACCACTTTTGGGTCTTGAAGGTTTCCTTCTCCTTTCATCATCGGGCCTAAGCCTGTTGAAATTTCGGCTAGCATCTGAGGATTATTGTGATGAGTCGTAGCCTGAACAATTGCTTTAGCCAACAGGGCTGGATTCTCAGATTTGAAGATACCAGAACCGCTATGGAGTGCAAAGAAACGATATCAGTCTTTATGATTGAATGCGTATCAGATAGACTGGTATCTTACACAAAGACACCGTCACATCCTAATTGCATCATCAGTGCCGCATCAGCAGGTGTAGCGATTCCTCCGGCGGCAAAGTTGACGACGGGTAATCGCTTTGTCCTTGCAACTTCCTTCAAGAGATGATAAGGTGCAGAAAGCTCTTTGGCAAACGTGTAGAGTTCCTCATCAGACATTACCGAGGCTTTTCGGATATCAGCTAAAACAGCCCGCTCGTGCCTAACCGCCTATAAGGACAAAGCAAGCCATATTGTCGCAAAGTCAACAACAGCTTTCGAGATAGTTTCAAATAGATGTATGGAAGTCTACTTCGATGACGTTTCCGGTACCAGCTTCACCCTTGGTACGGATCATGGCAGCGCCTTCTGAGATTCGACGAAGTGCTTCCCCCAAGTTCTTGGCGCCACAAACGAATGGGACCTTGTAAATATGTTTATTGATGTGATGATCTGGGTCGGCCGGTGAGAGGACTTCGGATTCATCAATGTAATCTACTCCAATCGCTTGCAAGATCTGGGCTTCAACAAAATGCCCAATTCGAGCTTTTGCCATCACCTAGTCGTGCAGAGAAGCTATAATGAGATTGAGAAGTGTTGAGTTGCATGATATCATAGCGTACCGGGATAGTGACAGCATCAATGATCTCTTTGATCATTTGAGGATCTGACATGCGAGCGACTCCACCATCACGGCGAATATCGGAAGGTACCCGTTCCAATGCCTGAATCACACACATACACCAGATTAGATTCCCATCAAGATGATGTTTGCAAAAATGACTTCTTACCATGACAGCGCAAGCACCAGCTTCCTCGGCGATTCGGGCTTGTTCAGCATCGACAACATCCATGATCACACCACCTTTCAACATTTGTGCTAAACCAGTCTGATTAACACGACGTCACACCGTCAGCATTGAACAAATCAGTAACCGAGAAAAGTTGGAAGGCAGAATGAAGCGCTTACCTTGACACCGAAAGTACCAGTGCCGACGCTGGTACCAGCGATAGAACCAGAAGTTTGCATTGCAGTAGCCGATCTAGTAGAACCTGCTGCTGCTGGGATTCCGTTGTTCTTTCCTGGACTGCCGACGATGACTGGGTTATGGGAGTTGGGGGCCAATGATGATTGATTGGGGGTAGTGCTTTCCATGATTGAGGATGAATTCAAGGATCCGACGAAAGCTGATAACGTGATCGGAGATCGTTAGCTGAGCGGATCTTCGTGTTTATTGTACATACGCGGGGTAGAATTGAAAGCTTGTAAGAAAGTCAAATTGAGTGGGCTGCGCACCTTGGAGATGAGTGGAAGTCCGATCGGATATAGATAACAAACGGCAGTTGTGAGGGAAAGCTGAGAGGAACCAAAGTTGGGGTTTTGCTCGAAGGGAAGATGAGATTGAGATGACTATGAATGAGTGGCAAGAAGGTGAAGTTTAGAAAATTTCAAGTGAAAAGGTCCATTCATTACAGTACGTTACAGGCTGTATTTCTGGACTCTAGACCCGGTCATCGGAGCTTGTCGTGCGTAGCTTCATGAATCATGATGCTTTCGGTTTGAAGTTGTATTGAGCACACCAAACTCATCAGAGCCCATCAGCCATACCAGGCTTTAGAGATCTCGATCGCCAGACTCGAGAGAAATGCGCGATCCTTAAAACTCGGCTCGAGACATATGAGGGTTTTTGGTTGTCGCTGGATATAGACAGAGCACATCCATATTTGGAGCGATGAACAAAAACCTTCCGTACATTGGCATCGCGATGGTGAGGTAATTGAATTGACTGAGACATGAAAAGCGCGGTGTTTCATCCTGAATTCTCCTGCATTTTCAGGGTAATTTTCACAAATCAGTGACTTGACTTGTCCAAATGCAAGTAGAAGGGTGTGCGACCAGGTGTGTGCTCTCAAACCCCCTACCCCCATCTACTTGCTCAATAAGCAAATTATTTCCATGTCTTCCAAAATTCTGCTGGCGACTCCACAACACTTGATCAGAGATATGCTTGCTGGTCACGCGAACTGCTTGTTGATGGCTTGGTGGGAGGTAGGAGGAGGGATGCGTCCGGCATTTATGAAACAAACATTCAGAAGTCCTCTGCAGCTTTCGGCTGTCTTGTGAGACTTCCTCAAGGTTGTCTCAAGCCTTGGTTTTTTGTTCACGCGATCATCGCGGCCCAATGTGTTGGGGCTCTCAGCCAAACAGTTGATTCACATTTGAACTTTTACAGATTGAGATAGTTTAATGTCATGGCCAACTAAAACAATTGTCAGCCTGGAGTCGGACCCACTGTTGCGTAATATATCACATCAGCACGCCGATATTGACACTCCATCTTTGCGCTAGCACACTAAGAAGCAAACATTCCTTAGCCGTGCCTGAGGCATTTTCTAGGCACTTTACATCTCAACTTCGACTGCTTATGTGCAATGATGACGGTGGCTTGGGTACTCACTTTGTTGACATTGGCAAAACTGAAATATATTCTATAAAACCTACGGAACACGCCCCAAATCTGGACCGTCATGTCACCTGCTGTTTATGCCGAATGGCGACCAAACCCAAGGAAAGATTCAAAATTACATCATATGCTTTAAAAACAACATATAGCACAGTTGATTGAGACTGAGGCTCCCAAACTAAAGAAACAATAGGGTTAATTGCCAGACGGCCAAAGAAAGACGAAGGGAACGACGATGAAATACGATAATTTATATGTCCGACTTGCATACTTGAGAAAATCGAAAAAAACTGATCAAACTTGCTCGCGAGTGTCTTCAGCAAAGTTCACGTGTCCTTTCTTTGAATGCTTCGATCTTCTTTCTCAGTCGCTCCACTTCTTCCTTCCGACGGTCAAATTGAACTTGAGGTAAACGTTCTTTCAGTTGCCAAACTCTCCCTGTCTTCGGACGCGATTCAGATTGTGAATCTTCACCCGAAGTCTCGAGGTTCGCAGTTGTTACATTGCGCCGTTTGACTTGGGTCAGATCGACGACTCTCGGATGAGCTGAAATCGTGAGAGCTTCTTTGTAGAGTCGCTTAGATTCGGATGTCATCTTCCTGAGTTGTTCGGCTCGGGTCATATTGGGTCGATAATTCGAGTCAAATGGTGAACTCGGGTCGGCATCAGATTTTGGCTCGGTCGAACCTGGATCCGAGTCGCCTTCAAGAACCGGCGGGAATGCCGGGGGAAGAACGCTGTAAGATGGCAAAGTGTTGAGCTGCTTGAGGAGGCCCTGCGACTTTAGATAAAAGTTTTCGGCACGCAAAAACCTCGTTGCCCCTCGCAAGGATTCGATCTAAGCAAAAAATATCAAGTCAGCCTTGTGGTAGGATGAGAAGCACGAGGATTAATGTGACATGGCTTACTTGCTCTACTAGCTGAGTTGTCTCCAAGTTACCTTCATAAGGTACATAAAAGTCCTGACCTGATAAAAGCCCACCTTGATTCTTAGGGCTATTGACGGAACTTTGAGTGGCGGCTTTGTTGGCGTCGACACCAGCTGCCGCAGCTTTGACTTTCAACTGTTTAGTTTCTTCGGCCATCTTTTCATTCTCAGTACGAAGTGAATCACTGAGATCTTCATATTCCTTTGACCGCGTTAGAGCCGTCTTGAGACTGGACTCAAGTTCAGTCATCGCTTCGGCCTGCTTCTTGACAGCTTCCATACGTTTTTCCATGATCTGAATCTTTACCTGGCTTTCTTGTAGTGTATGATCCTGACGGTCGATGGGGTCAGATTAATCGACTATGTGACTTCATTTCAAAAGAATCATCACTAACCTTTGCGCGTGCATCTTTCACAAGCTCTCTGATTTCCTCATTGAGTTTAGATACTTTCAACTCTGCATCCACATTGATTGCCGCTGAAGACCTCATCTCGCTCACCCGGGCAATCCAAGGATGCTCGAAAAAGTCTAAATAGGTGACAAGTAGCCCGGCATGGCGACAGTAAGGGTCAAAAGCTTGGAGCGTAGGAATTGAATCGACTAGACTTACTCTTGGCCACGTGATCTGGATCTTGAGCAACTCCAAGAGTAATGCCTAAATCGCGTGCAAGATGACTTAACAGCGTGAAAAATTCTTCCAGAGGTCTACTGGTATGTTTGACAACGTCGCCCGTAGCTTCTTGAATGATGTCGTTATATGTCTCCAATGAGAAGGTCTCTTTCGAAGACCTAAGACCTGAGCAATAGCGCCCCACGAGATCCGCAAGCTGAAAATATGCAAACTTTTCGTCAGATTTCGACTAATTGCAATGCCACATGTCAATGAAGATCCAGCGAAGGTCTCGACTCACTCGCGAAGATACGTTTGCAAGGTCATATGTGTTGTCTTTCAACACTGCCATGGCATTGGAGTGGTTAGGGTTCAGCGAAGATGACTGCTTCATCAGATCTTGCAAACGTCGCAGCAGTTTCTTCGAAATGACCTTAGCAGTACGAGCTTGATGAATGAGGTTTTGTAGGGGACGGAAAAGGATGTCTGATAGGTAGTCATCAACGTCGGTCTCTGAAATGAGGGTGCAGTGTAAAATAGTGTCAGAGAGGAGAATATACAACACAGTGACCACAAAGAAGGAGAGGAACATACGGCCATCCTTTTCAATGGTCGCGATCGTCTGCTTAGTGAAGCCGATGCAAGCTAAAATGGAATCGAGATCCACGTCTAGTGTTTGAATATCGCCGCACTGCAGTTCAGCGACATCATATTCTGTATCAGACAGATACAACTCTGCGAGATGTCTCATCTGCGGTATGAACCTGAAAAAGAATGGATCAGATCAACAACAGGAAGTTTGCTGAGAACAAAGGCGCGATGGAGACCCACCTTTCAACCTCGCGTGATACTTCAGCTTCCTTGAGTTCCTCTTTCCTGCAAGCATCAATAAATATATCCATCTTCTTCTCCACCGACATCAATTCTTGATAAACACCACCCATTTTGATGAAACTTTCTGGTGGACAAAATTTCATGAAGGCTGCAAACCGACTTGCAAGAGCTGAGAGCCGCACAAGCTTGGATCGGGTCTGTATCGGAACAATAATGACATAAGTAATCTAAATCAAGCACGGATGAAACCAAGTGATTTAATTTGTTGCCTACTTCGCATGCAATCACCACGATTTCGGTCACAGAAGTGGTCAAACTTTCGCTGATGTTATTTGTGTTCTCGATCACAGAAGACACGAGCTCAGCTTTGGCAGCTAGCCTAGTGAAAAACATGAGTGACTCCACGGAGTCGTGATCAGCTTCGAAGTAAGCAGGTAACAGATACGGCTGAGGACGTTGCAATGAATCATACGTGCGTTTTAGTAATCGATTCATGTTCATATAAAGGGTTTTGAACAATATACCTTCATGATAGTACATTGTAGCACCGCCTGTGTGGATTCCAGCTTTCGAAGTTCCAAATCAATGGCCTTCACTTGTCCTTTGATACTCGAGTTCTGTAATTTCATATTCAGGTTTAACATTGCTTGCGTTTGACTGGCCAGTGTCTGCGATTCATCCTGTTGAATTTGCTGACGCTCGCGCATAGCTTCCAAATCTCTGCGTAGCAGCACAGTACTGTCAAAATAAAGCAAAGAGGTGTTCTGTTCACTGCAGTAATTGATACTGACGTCTGTAAGCTCAGGACCAATTCACGGAATTGCAGAATCGTATTTTCGTAATCGGCTACAGATTCTTCCAATGACTCGTTTCGTTTCCTTTGGTCACGGAGCTGTAAATCCTTGAAATCTGGCCAGAGTCAAGATAACAGAGTGTTAGAAGTTCGAGAAGTTCGACATGACCAATTGCAAAGAAAGAATTTACCGATTTCTTCTTGCATTTGTTTTTCTGTTTCGACATGATTCTCTTCCAGCTCGTCTGCTAGCTCTTTCAGAGCTTCCAAATCTTCGATGATCATCTTCATATCGTCGATTTTCTGAATCCGAATTGATGTGTCAGGGCCTTGGAACAGAAAACTATGTGACAAGATCACGTACTTCATTGAGAGTCAAGTTTCGCTCAGTCAGTTGTTCCAGCATGTCTTCAGCACCCATGGAATCGTCCAGTTGTTGCTTCAGCTCTTCAATTTGTGCTTCAGCAATTGAGAGCTCGTTCATGAGGACACTATATTCGCCTATCACACCATCCCGGAGGAGTCAGAGTTACATGAGATACAACGAAAAGCCCATGAACGAAATCTCACTGTCGTCAAAGAGCAAAAGTGTTTACCTTGGAGCTCAGCAGACAGATCGAGTTCTTGCTCTAGATCGGAGATCTTTTTACGACTCGCCAAGTCAGCTTCGTGAGACAAATCGCGCATCCTATCCCACATTGATGGCTGGATCAGTTGGCTATGATCAACAACAACTCGAAAAGTTATCGAGTAATGAACGTGTGAACTGACCGAGCTAATGCCTCTTTCAAGCGATTATTCTGCTTTTCCAGTTGGATCATCTTGAGGGTCGATGTCTGATCAGAATCGTTGGTATCGCCGTTCTCGATGCGGTCTACGAGGAACAACATGTCAACTTTGACGACGCACGATAGAATATCAGATACATACCCTGGATTTCTTTCAGGGCACTCAGCTCGACCTTCAAATTTTCGAGTTCCTCCTTCATGGTCACCATCAAGACCTCGGTTTGGTCTAATCGTTCCTCTGCCATCTCTTTATCCAAAGTAGCTAACTCGACTTCATCCGAAAAATCTGCCAGGCGATTTTCAGCCTCCTGCTGAGAGGCTTCCAATTCTTTATTCTACAAATCATGGTGTTCAGACCACGGAAGTTAGTAATTGTGTAGAGTTAAGACGAAGTCCTCTAGCTGGCATCACAGGGGACCCAATATGACACATACTAATTTCTTCAATGCCTTGATTTCCTCCGTACATTCATTTAATTTTGCTTGAAGCTTGGGTTTTACTACGTTGTTCCAATCTTCAGTGTCTTCTTTTACTTTTTCAAGCTCCCTAATCTTATCGCGATCCTCATTTCTACGTGATTCCATCAACTTGTATTTTGTCATGAGCTCTTCGTATGTCCGAGAAGAAACCGTGTTAGGATAGGGTGAACCACTGTGAGTGCTATCAGGTAGAGGCCTCGAAGGTGTCCTGTTCTCTTTCGGAGATCGAGTTGAGTTGAGTGAGAAATGGTCTTCGATAACGCTCAAATTCGGGATGGTGGTTGCTAAGACTGGGGAGACATCCAGATCAGGTGCAGTGATCAATTCAGAGCTTGAGGGCTGTTCTATCCTTGGCTTCCTATTTTTCTTGCTTGGTGTTGCATCAGGATCATCAATACTGCCATAATTTTCATCATCAACATTGTTATCATCGTCACTGTCAACGGCATCCAAAGGATCTTCTTCGAATAAGGAAGTGGAGGTCTCATGAGAAGTCACGCGCGACAATGCTTGACTGGTAACTCGGGACGTGGTAATTGATGGGGGTGGTTTTATAGGAGGATCAAGCTTAAAAGACGATTGCTTCGCTGAGGATGGTACTGCCCGTCTGGTGCTTGCACTAACTCCAGAAGATTGTCTCCTCGTAGCGATTGGTGTTGAGACGGACGTAGTGGTCTTCATTGTGGTGCCAGTGATACCAGCTTTGCTCGAGGCGGTTGAGCTGCTATTAACACGGGATAATAGTGGACTTGATGGACCCGATTGAGGATACTTCGAAAGAGCGCTCAGGGTGGATGTACGATTGACGTTCAGCGAAGATGTTCTTGCTGAGGCTGTTTTGACCAAAGGAGACCTGGATGATATGCTGACACCGCGCGCGTTTGGGGAAGATTGAGTAGGGTTGGGTGAAATTACATTCGAGAGTCTGCCGGATCGTGGTGCTTGTGATGCAGTTAGGTGAGTAGGCTTTGCAGGTTGGAGTCCTGGTCGAGTTGAAGTAGAAGGGTTTGCGTTACCAATAGAACGGATGGCGGCTTGAGGAGTCTGTGGTGGTTTAGAACTAGATATCGGACGCTGAGGATTTAATGGCGGGTCAATCAGAAAAGCTCATTGCAGGTCATGGAGGGTTTATGAGGTTCCATGGACTCACCGTTGTCGATTTCGATCCGGTGACCAATGTCACTTGACTTGGACGCACAAACACACCACATCCGGATTTACACATGAAGTATCTCTTTCCATTCACCGATCCGTCATTTTTGCCATTTGGCTCGTCAAGAACTATGCCTATCCATACGCCGTTTGAGAATTCCGTTGTGCCGACATAAGCTGCGGTTCCTTCTCCAGCTAACGGACAGAGTTCGATCGGAACATAGCAGGCCAAGTTGAGGTGTAATCAGTTTTCAGTCAAAAAATAAATGAGAGAAGATAAAACTGACCAGCAACAGCTACCCGGTCACCTTGTTTGATGTTGATGAGCTTCGATGCCATCGTGGTCGCTGGAGCGTCGAACCACTCAACAAGATTCTGAGTGGAATATGTTTCGGGTTCTCGACTCGAATCCACTCGAGGTGTATTATGGGATATCCCGGGTAATTATAATCTCGGATCTCGGGGCGTTTCTTTACTGCTCAAGTTTTGAGTGAGACTTGTCTGAAAGTCGATGATTCTCTTCAAAGAGCTTTATTTATCAAATGGCAAGGAGATATTACGATGACCACCACCGGTCGACCTCCTCCTGAGCCACTCTATACGTTTAGACCATTCCACCATGCCGTCCATTCATCGCCTAATGCACCCGCCATCAGTCACTCAATCACCCATATAGCCTTCATTCATCGACCTTGCCTCGGAACGCCTAATCACAAGCTCTTACAGCTTCTTACGACAGATGAGCTCGGTTTTGTTGTGCTCTGGAGCTTAGAATCTAAACGCGCCGAAGTACTATGGAAGCCGCATCCTGATTCTTCAAAATTTGGTGGCTGTCTGTGGGCCGAAGGGGTGGTGGAATCTCAAGACGCTTCAACATTGCGAGAGGAGGATGTGAATTATCTTTACATTGTCTCGTGAGTGCTTGTTGATTCATCTAGGATAATCAGCTCAAATACATGTTCATGCAACTCTTCGTTCGATAGTCAAGGTCGAGACCATCGTTTTGTACTTTCCCGGGTACCAGCTCAGCCGGCTTTATCACTCAATCGAGCTGCATTCCGACCTACTGCCGACCATCCATCGCCTGATGTAGATATTGTAGCCGATAGCCCTACCAATACCACCAGTTTCTGCAAGGCCGCATTGCTCACTTGTGATGCTTTACCGCATTCCAAATGGACCTGCATCTTGGCAGCTCCTAGTTCAGTCGATGAGAAATTTGTGCGTCGGAGCATTTGTCGCCAATACGTCGTCGCCAGCTCTCTGATACCTTCCCTTGTCTTAGGTGGATATTTTCGCTGTGCGGACTCACGTTGAGGCGCCGCAGATCCACAGGATATATCGGGGCGTCGGTGATGAAGGCGCAATACATGAGATGGGTAAGGTCTTTCCGATTCTCAGACTATATGTGACGTTCCTGAAATTGATCTCGGGGTTGTGTAGGTGCGGTGATGTCTGTTTCGCTATGCAGACCCGACGGATTTCGCAAAGCAACATTATTGCTCGTTGGCTATGAAAGCGGCGCTGTTGCACTTTTCAGCCACCATGACGCCAACAATGATATCGGTCAGGGGGTGTGGCAAAGAGTCGCCTCGTTCCGTGGGCACGATGAACCCATTTTCTCCATGTGCATTGGCGCCAACTTGGATCATTCGTGCGCTGCCACCGCGTGGAGTGTGGGTGCAGATCATAAAATCGTCCGTTATGACATTGAAGTCACATATGTTCGATCTAATAACGTAAGCCGCGTTTGAAAAGGACGCGTTCGAGTCTGGGGTTCGATAATTGACCTACTACATGGGTATCTAGACCACTCTTGAATGCACGAGTGGTAAGGAAGAACATGCACTTCTGAAATACGACTTCAAACCTACTGTCTATACGACTCGAAGTCCGTGTCGCTTTGATGTGAAGTTGCGTTCGGATGGGAAAGTGATGGCCACAATTAGTGCAGGAGGCAAGATATGGATGTATGGGTCTCCACATCCAGCGCTACAAGGAGGGAAGCTACCACCACTTGGATTACTCAAACTCAAGACCAGCGAAGAAATTCGAGGTGGTGTACTGTCATTCGCCCCAATCCGGGACAGCCAAAAGTCACATGCACACAAATCGCATCTCGAAGGCCTCGGTATGCTTGACACTGTAGGAAACCGAGCACTTCTGGCTGCTGCCGACAAGGGTGGGTCGGTCATCATATGGGAAGTTTTTCCAATGTCATAAAAAATATCAGTAAGCATGTAAAGTTGACCAAACTGTGAGTCTTCCACGGGCTGTGTATATCATGAATCATGTCGGAAGATGAGCACCATTGTAATGCAAATTGGGAGAGAAACACAATATTCAAAACATGTGTAATCTCATCTGGAGACTTCTTGTCTCGATAACTGTTCTCGTGGCGATTGTGTGGTGATTGCCAGGTACGAAGAACCCGGAGCCCCAGTAAAGTACTAACTAAAATGTATTGCCCATACACTCCAAAGAACGTAGAATGTCGGTCCTCTATGGGTTTGGAACGGATAATTGTGGAAAACGGACGTATCTCAATATAGCGGAGGTCTTATGTCACTTGATATCTCTTCGACTTGCTCAAGGCGTTTAAACACAACTTCAGATTTATCTTTGATAGAACCGAGAAAATGTTCATATGTAGGATGGGCTCCAAGCTTCCGTCCCGGTGCCTTCCCACCAACCGTCTCAGACTTTGTCTTGATTCTATAGAACAACATGACACAAGCAAAACCATTACTTCTTTATGAGAATGTATTCAACACAGTTCTAAGATGCCTTGAGTTCTCTAGGCCATCACTTTTTTCCACAGGCCTCAATTTTACCCGGTATGTGAAGAGCAGTTGGACATCGACCAGCTTCATGTCGTGAATTTTTCTCAAGTTCAGCAAAGCGTACAACTTTGAATCCATCCTTGATGGAGCCGCGAAAATAATTGCAAGACGAGCTCTGAGGTTCCGTCCAGTCCTACACCCGGGTGGCATCCGTGCCTCTCCTGAAACTGCGAGGGCGGGGCGCAGGGCCGCTCAAAGGGACTTTCTTAAGTTTATTCACAGTTATTCACTTACCTCCATTCAATTACCTCTCCGGGAGAGTATATCTCTCGCAGTTCGGGTATGTTTTGAATTCCCTATTGCGGAGATTTCGGACGTTAACAAGTCTCTATTCGGAGATTCCGAATTATCAGCGGACCTCTGTAAGGTCTAGAAAAGTGTCTGGTTTGATGGCGTTGATATCCTTCACAAGTCTTAGTTGTTGTCCATCATGCAGCGGGTATATGACGAGCAAATGATCGGCTAAATTCGTGTTTGGAAAATATATGTATTCTTGTGCGTCAAATGTCGGCGACCAAGCGGATGGCCATGATCTATACGCAGCTGGGTAGAGCTGGGTGAATCAACGTGTTCTTGAGGTTTGATTATGTGTAATGTGGCATTTTTGCAAGTGCCGTCCCGCAATTGATTACACTCTGACGGCAATGTACATGATTGTTTATCCATGTCCAAACGCGTTTTGAATTGGAGTTGAGGAAGTGGCCAAAAATGAGTAAATGTTGAATCGGCGAGACGCGAACATCATGTTGAACTTTGAAGCGCACCTAGACTTAACGAAGTATTCAAAACTTGATTCACTGAAGATGAGACCAGCAAGAGATGGATGGGATCACCTCTATGCTTCCCGAACCGTTCCCGACGGCTCTTGCTCAGCCTTCTATGCAAAACCTGGCGATATGTAGCAGCAATATTGATATTCGAGCATATCTTGAAATGTATGAAAAGACCGGTTCTTTGGTGGAAGTGCCAATCCGTCCTCACTCTCCCAGCAGCTTCTCTTGCTTTGTTCCTTACCTTGTAACGTATTCCAGCTTGACCCTCCTGATTGCATCTAGAATTCCTTCAGCGCATCTCTCTTTCGCGAATTTTGATAGCTAAATTCGAAGTCAGGCCAAGATGGCAATATCATGTTTGGGATTCCAATTGATTTTGATGTTCATCCTTGCTTCTGTCATTGCGGACCCAACGTTTATACCATGGCCCCGAGAATTTGAACCTGGCTGTCTATCAAAAGTGCTGCAGGGGTAAGTGGCCGGTATTGATTCGTCAACAACCTTGTGTCATGACTGTGCTTTGTCTTCTTCCAGACTTGCAGACGTGAACCCAAGATCAGCAAAAGATAACGTAAGTATAAATAGAAATAGACTATCGAGAGATGACTTATATGAAGGAAGTGAAAAAAACTCTATATGTAGAGAATATACCTTGCGTACAAGGAAAAGACAGGCCCAGAAGAGGTTGCTCGTAACATACTTAGCAGACTTGATTGGTTGGATGATTACGAAGGTGAAGAGCCCAGATACCTTTGCGCGGCGAGTTTTGGTGATAAAAGAATGAGTCAGATAGCGGTCAATAGTGAGCATCTTGTCCTACAAAGTAAGGTTGAACATTGCTGAATTGCACTAATTGTTGATCGTTCATCACAATAGGCTACCCCTGGACTTTGCCCAGCGGAATGAAAGATTATCTCTTGTGGATGAGATTCCCAATACTGAACCGAGCCACCTTAGAATTGAGAAAGGGGGAAGTGTTTCCCTCAGAAAAATACTACGAAGAAGGTAGACTAGATGCTTTGGTTGAGTATATTGAACATACTGATTTTGTGGGGTACGTTGGGGCGATGAGTCAAGACGAGATTGCCAAATTGGAGCCATTGGAAACTTATCATCCCAACAACAAAATATATGTCACAAGCAATGGGCACACAATCACTCGTAAAGAGGCGTGGGAAGCCAATCAATGGGCTGGAAGGCACTTGAATGCTTTTCTCAAAATGAAGTTCAAGAATAAGGAAGTGGTGTGGACTAGGAGCCCCATGTGGTACAAGTGGGTACTTCAATTAGAAACATCTGTCTATAAGATTTTAAGACATAAAACTGAACCTTTGGGCTATAGGGGTGTTCAGACA
This sequence comes from Melampsora larici-populina 98AG31, assembly GCF_000204055.1. Taxonomy (NCBI): domain Eukaryota; kingdom Fungi; phylum Basidiomycota; class Pucciniomycetes; order Pucciniales; family Melampsoraceae; genus Melampsora; species Melampsora laricis-populina. The sequence goes on from NW_006768787.1 coordinate 1,174,392, forward strand.
ATTGATCATGCAGTGTACGTATCTCATTGCTCATGACTCTGATCCCTGATTACTGAAGTGAGATTGTACCATGTAGGATTATTGTGAAGGATTGATGTTCATCGGAGTAGGAAACCAAAAACCAAAATTGCAGTTTGGTGAAGCATGAGTTTTATTTTTCCTTCTGTCACACTCTACCAGTCCTTATCTTTCTGTTCCTTCAAAATATGTCAGCTACATACTTTTGGTACTATAGAGCTTGTGAGGAGAAAGCTCAACCCATGGGAAAACAGAAAAAATGCCAAAAAAACACACGTAGAATTAGTTCATATTGGAGTGGCTTGACTTTGTTCAATCCTTTTCTCAAGGGAGATACACTGGCTCAAAATGCATTGTCAAAAATCATACCTTGTCAGGAGTCTCCCATTTTTATTAAGGCCCCATTTGGTTTCCAGCAATTATGATCATACAGTGCATTAAATAATGCATTATTTGACCACAAACAACAGTAAAAGTGCAAACTTGCAATTAATTGTGAGTTGAGAAGTACCCAGTGGTGTTCAACAATAATTGTTTGGTACCTCAAAACTAAACTGATTCTTTGTAGATTGGACAGTCAACAATCATGATAGCTTGGATTCTATTCCCACAATTTGAACTGAGAATTTGTTTTGAGTCAGACAGTAATGAGAAAGCCTTCCAACAGGAGATTGAGAACAGCATTGCAGGTTGGGCACTGCTGGCTGCGGAACTAGCCCCCAACATTCCCTACTGTACCTCTTGAATCAAAGGTCATGAGTATGCTAAAGAAGTGTTTGAAGGAAGTCTGGTTTGATTCCATGAGGTCTGTCACAAGAGCACGTTCCTGAGAGGTTGCAATTCCAACATTTGAAAGAGACGGCAAGCTGCTACTTCGAACATTGCGGCAGATGCATCAGAGCACATTTTGATTCATCCATCAGCCTGGTTCCTCAACACCTTGTCCACCTTGGAATGCATTGAATTACAAGCAATATCCTTGGTTCAAGGAGTGTATAGGTGCCATTGATGGCACCCACATTGGGGCTATTGTTTAGAAAAGTGATTGTGGACTAACCATAATCAAAAGGGATTTTCAAGAACTGGCTGGGTGTTCATTCTATTCAATATTCACCTTTGTTCTTTCTTGTTTCAAAGGTTCTGCTACCAATGCCAGAGTATTGGAGGTGGCTTGGCAGCAAGGTAGATTTGTGGTCCTAGCAGGTATGTGACATACCTGCCTTTTATTATATTTATATCCCAATATTTAATGTTCTTTTATATCACACCTTTTCTACCTTGTTGATGCTGGATATACAAATAATACCATATTTCTAACTCCTTACTTTGGGGTTAGAGATCATCTGCAAGAATGGGCCCCTGGGCCCTGGGATTATAAAGAACTGTTCAATCTAAGTCATTTGAGTTTGAGAAATTTGATTGAACACATCTTTGGGATAATCAAGAAGAGATATGAGATTCTTTCAAATATTCACTTGGTCTTAACTGAAATGCAAGCTAAATTAGTTATTGCAATGTGTACATTACATAATATTATAGTGAGGAATGGAGGGGCTGATTTCTTTATGATAATGATGGAGAAGGGGCTTAGCAATGGCCAAATCAACAAGTTCATGCTTACCAAGTGGCATCTGCTGGTCTTCAAACACAAGCCACCAACAATTGAGATGGAATTGCAATGGATATGTGGGCTGCTTATGTTGCTCATCCTGGCTACCAAGCCTGAAAATGTACAATCAAATAAAATCTATGGATTTCTATCTCATTATGAAGCAGGCCGTGGACATTTTTTTTTATTTGGAAAAAGGTGTGAAATCAAAAGTAGGCTAAAATCATGTTGTATGTCATTTGGACAAAGCATTTGAAAGCAGTAGGCCATTTTGTAGTTTATAAGGTCTATAAGCATGTAGAACATATTTATGTATATTGTAGTCATGTGAAGTAAAAATATAAGATTGAAATGTAGAACAAAAGTATAAGAATACTTTAAAGTGATTCAAAGAACATTTGTGTCTTTGAATAAAATTTGTATTTGATGTTATAAAATACAACTATCATTCTTGGTCAGTTACCACACTATACTCAAGGGAGATGGTGAACCAACTCCATTGCAAGTCCAGATTGGCATTGATAAAGGTGTGACACTTGTCCTCCTGTTTGAACATGAGGATGGCTTCAGTTGCAGAAGCCAAGTCGTCAAAATGACTTCTCCAGTCTTCCTTGAAAATTGCCATAGTCTTGTCATGAGGAGCAAAAGCTGTGTGTCTGAAGGAGACAGACTCTTGATCCAATCAACATGCATTTATTAAGATTTGCTCCTTTGCAGCATTATGAGCAGCAACACTTTTAGATTGTAATGTCTTGTGTTCAATTGCTTGAGAAGCTTGAGTCTTGAGCAACTCAACTGAATTTCTCAAAGAACTTGTAAGCCTGTCCTTTATGTTTGGTCTGCCACATGGAGCCGGCTTTTTACTGAAAGAACAAGATTTTGTAGTAGCTTGACTCAAAGCTCAAGTGCTACCATAGTCATATTCATTGTCCTGACACATCAAGTTGAGATCCTATAATTCACAAGGTAAGACAAAATCTTCTTGAGCTTGTTTGTTGTAATGACCTATCAAGAAGGACTCAAGACTTTGTGTTGGTCCAGCCTAGATTTTTTTGAGGATTTTGAGCTTTATCCTCTTTTTTAACCATTTGAATCTTGCTCAAAGATGTAGGAAACAAAAAGAAGAAGGCTCAATAAAAGAAGTAGAAAGCAAAGTCAAAGAAGTAGAAGTCAAAGTAGGAAGAGGTGATATCAAAACAGTATAGAAGAAGTGTTGAAAAGAAAAGAGATGAGTTGGGTTTGAAGGGAGGACAAGAAGAGGTGATATCAAAAAAAGAAGCTAGAGTGAAGAGAAAAGAAATGGCATGAGTTGCAGTCAAAGGCCCAGGAGGTATTGAGAGATGAAGAAGGAAAAAGTCAAAATTTTGACAAGTGCCCTTCTTACATACATAATTAATCCAATTTACAATCTGAATCAATGAAAAACAGAGATACAATAGCGGGTCTCAAACCAAACCTGGTTGCCAAAAAACCCGGTACACCTGGTTATTTTTTTGGCTGTGAGGTGAGAAAAATGTCAAATTGATACACAAAGTTACCAGCAAAAAAGCAACTGGGTGTCCCAGGTTTTTTGGCAACCGGGTTTGGTTTGAGACCGGCTATTATAGATTGTTTCAAGTGACACTATTACCTTGCAGACATTTTTTTGATTTCAAGTGCTTTTGGTAATGTTACTTCTGGATTGCTGAAACTGTTTGCCAGCAAGTTGGTGGGTGCCAGATCGTCCAACAATGACCAATAAAATCATCACTTTTTCTTTGATGGAAACATTTCTTTTATAATGGAGAAGAAGCTTGCCTCTCAGAGCTTTTGACAAGCGCTCAAAGGCAAGCTGACCCATTTGACATAGCTCTCAAAAAGATCATTGCTGCCTTCAAGGATTTCTTTTGTATATTCATTTCCTCAGAGCCTCAATATTTTATCAGACTTATTCTCAGTGGATATCAAGGATATAAACTCTTTTCCAGCTTTAATGATGGTTGTGGGAAGATTTATTGTAGGTCAAAATGAAGTCAATCAGGTATCAGAGTTGGAATCAGAAAAGTTAATCATGATGATGAACTTATGGTGGAAAATTGAAACAGGAAAAGGATGAAAATTTCTTGGCTGTCCTTAATTGCATTCAAATTGAACAACTTGTGACCATTTCTTTCATAATTTTTCACAAAATATCCAATCTCACATTGTTTGAAAAATTGCTTCTCTAGATGTATGTATAGAAAAGCGCTCAAGGAGAATGTGATTTCTCAAACTTGCTGCTAAGCCAACACTGCCTAAATATGCTACATCTTTTATCCACTAGGGAAAAGGTTGTCATGCCTGCCCCAACAGAGTTTGAAATCACCATGCCTGCACCTAGCTCAACATTCCCTTTTTTTATTGTTTATCTGGATCTAATATCAGATGAAATTATACTCTCACTTTAGGAAAAAATTGATGATGAATTGCAAAATCATAGAGTTACAAACAGATTGATTAGGTAATGAGTTGTGTTATAGTGAGTATTCATAGTCAAACACTTGGTGATGATCAATGGTGTAATGTTGGTAAGAGGAAGAATTGTTCCTGCTGACATGGTGACAATGCATGCTGTTGATGATATCAAGGAATTGTTATTACATAAGTTAAACAGAAAGATGGTGTTTTGGAAAATCAAAATCAAAAATAAGGGCAGGTCAATAAATGGGACCCAAGATGTGATGGGTTGGGAGAAAGGGTAGAGGGGATCATTTTTGACCTTTATCAAGAGGAAACAAGAATCCCTTTTATACTAAAAAGCTCATAGCCAAGCTGGCTACAGCATACTTGCTGGTGATTCTTGGTACAATTGAAAAGCAACTTTACTCATATTGGAAACAAGAGAGCACAGACAGGCATTTATCCCATGATAGTTGTGTCTGCTTTGGCTAAACACACAGGGATTCTTTTCAAAATAAAATCAATCAAAATCACAATGAAATTGAAGTATGAAAGTTATGCAAACAATAAGCCCAGAGATCAATGGAAGTTTATAAATCAAACTTTTCTTTTAAATGATTGAAAAAGGTCTTAACTTACAAAAAGTTGAGAATCATGAAAATCACACAACAATTGGCAAGACCCAACCAAGAACTGAAATGAGAATATTGAGGAGCAGGAAAGGGTCATGCAGGAGCTCCTACCTTTTTTGCTATTTAGATGTGTGATGACTGCCCATTTCTCTTTTAATTTTCTTGTGCTAGTACTCCTTCTCTTGAGGCACTAAGTTAATTCAACTTCTAACCCAACATCATTATACAGAAATTATGTAGTACTATCAGGATGAGTCAAGAATTGACAAAGATATCATCTGTTTTTCTGTGATAAGATGGTTCCCTTTACTTCTCAGCAGGCACGTAGAGAAACCTGAAGTTTAAGTCATAGATCTTCCAACATGGTCAATGTGTTTTTACCCAGATACTTAGGACAAATCAGTGTGTGATTGAATCTTTTGGCAGATCATTGATATATGTATGAGAAGCAAATATACCTTTTCAGTGCAAAGATCTACAACTGAGAATCAATACATGTGATTCCCTGGAGGCAAAATGCATTGTGTACATACCACAAATGTATGAGCTACCAGATTCTTGACAAAGGAAAGCAGACATGAAAGTTGACTTGAGGATGGAATCAATTTGCTTTGGGGGTCTGAACTTGAGCTATTTTTTAAACTCTTTTTTCAAAACAAAATATTCACTTGTAAAACAGGAACAATTTTCAAGTTGACACTGATCAGGCACTTTTATCACTGAGTGAGATTCTGAATTCCCAGAATCAGATGCGCAAGTTATGTGATTAGGAGGGCGTGCCCTTTACAGATTTTTGCGCCCTGTCTTGAGAATTCAGTCAGGGCAGGTCAGGGCCAGAGTCCAGCTCACCAAACTGAAGCTTGATTTCTTCACTTCGACTGACTCTGAGCAGTTATCATTCCTTCAATCGAACTTCAAGATGACTATCACTCAATCATCACCCAATCAAATAGTAAGTCACTATTCTCTTATATCTAATCAAATCAAGAACCTCTGACTCATCTTTCATGGTCATACAGATTCAAACCATCAAACCAACTGGATCGGTAAATACCTTATTTCTTTCTACAAGACAAACAAACATACAAACACCACTAACGCGAATTTGTTTAAAATTTGACCTTTAGATGGAAGATCGAACGAAGTATTATCAAGAGAAACGAGCTGAAAGGAAACAAGCTTTCCTAGATGAAGTTTGTGTCTTTTTTTTCCCTTTAAACCTTAACAAACACAATCCCATTTTTCTCAATCTTGTTTTCTTTTTTTTTGGGGGGGGGATATGATAGATGGAAGCTCTCAAGATTCAAGAAGAAAATGAATTAGGAATCAATTCATCATCATCACCAGATAAATCAATTGAAGAATCAACTAAACCTTTGATTCCAAATCCAAATCCAAATCCAATTTCAAATCAAACTAAACCAAAGTTAGCAATGAAAGATTTATCTAAAGCTGAACGTAGGGAAATTCAAGAAAGACAAAGAGCTGAAAAAGCTGCATTGAAAGTCAATCCGAATTCTCAAACCGGATCAGGAGTCAATAATAAAGGAAAACCATCGGCCAATCTCGGAGGACAAGCCACTAGTCTCAATCAATCATCAAAATCGAATCCGACGAGTACCACTAATAATGCTACTAACCTTCGAATGGATAGACCTTCGAACCTTCAATTGTTTTTACATCTCGAACCTCCAGCTTCATTAGATTCTTTGACGGTGGCTCAAAGGACTAACCCTCAATTACATCATTCGATCTTAAGATTAGCACAACTCTATGCTCAGTTTAAGATTGTAGGATCAAATGCAAGATGTATAGCAATGTTAGAAGCTTTTAAAGAGGTTCGGACCATCCTGTTTCTGATCGATCAAGTTTGGGTTTCTGAGAACTGATGAAAGTGATTGTTTGAAATTTATCAAGGTGATTCGATCTTATGTACCACCACCTGGTACATCACTCTCAAGACATTTGCTTTCTCATCTTTCACCTCAAATCTCTCATCTTGTTCACGCTAGACCTTTATCGGTCAGTATGGGAAATGCCATTCGACACTTGAAAGGAGTCATCAGTCGGATCGATGTAGATGTACCAGATGAAAAAGTGATTATCTCTTTGACTATCACACCTTCCGATTCTTTCTATCATGAGTGTCATTCTCTGACCATTTGAATTATATCTTTTCTTTTCTGAAGGCCAAATCCATGATATACGATCGGATTGATCTTTTCATTCGTGATCGAATCATCGTGGCTGATAAAGTCATCCAATCACACGCCATTCAAAAAATCAAAGATGGTGACGTGATCATGACATATGCAAAGTGATTCTTCATCTTTCAAACACACTCTCCTTTCAAAAGTTCAATTAATTTACTAAGAATCAATGGTTTCTGCTCTTTTTAAACTAGTTCATCTGTAATCCAAGGAGTTTTATTAGAAGCACATCGACAAGGAATCTCATTTAAAGTGATCATAGTCGATTCAAGACCCGTATACGAAGGCAAAAACTTATTAAAATTATTAATCAAATCTGGGATTGATTGTACTTATGTTTTGATTAATTCGATTGGTTCGATTCTACGTACAGTGAATTTACTTTTATTAGGTACACATGCTTTATTAGGTAATGGTGCTATGTATGGTAGAGCGGGTACAGCTATTGTGGCTATGATGTGTAAGAATTCAGGCATTCCTGTGGTGTGTTGTTGTGAGACTTATAAATTTAGTGATCGAGTGATGTTAGATAGTATCGTTAGTAATGAAATCAGTAAGTTATTTTTTTCAAAAAGCTTTTAAACCTTGATTTTGCTGATCTTGATGTAAATTGAATGAATTTATAGGTACATCTCAAACTCATCTTCCACCTACATCACATTATTCATCATTTGATTTTCCATCATCAGTACCGCAACCTAAATCAATTGACAACCTTGCAGTACAAGACCTTGCTTTGTTATACGATGTTTCAAGACCAGAAGATGTGACGATGGTGATCACGGAAGCTGGGATGATACCGGTTCAAAGTGTACCTGTTCTTTTAAGAGATTATAAACCTCTTTTGGCTGAATGAAGAGGTGATTTGATTTGATTGTTTGGTTTGATAGGTGTTTGAAAAAAAGGATACAGAATGATAAATGATAAGATGAAATTTAATATTTCTTGATTGATCAGGATACTTTTGTGTTCCAAGTACCTAATGGTGTTTGTGAATTGTAACCTTTGGTTTTAATTCCATATATATCTTGTTAAATTCAGATAAAAGCCAAGTTATCTTTGGGTAAACAAGACAAAAGGAGATATACAAGAGAGAGAGAGAAAAGTACAAGATTGGTTTGGATTGATTGATTTTAATTGAACTTTTCTTTAATGAATTTCTCCCAATCTTCTTTAACAAAAGAAGAAGAGATCGAAGGATCAATGATTCCATTAAAAGCCACGGTTGGAGTCACATGAACACCTTGATCAACACACACCAATATCATTTTTCGAAAGATCAGCTTAATTCAAGACGATTGGGAATAAAATAAGAAATCACTCACCATTTTGACGAGCATATCTAACACAAGATTTTAAAGTTTGATCGACTTTTGTACCAGCATTACCAACCCCATTCAAACTGACCAAATCTAAAAAGGTTTGTTGATTGAGATCTAAAGTTTTGAAAACCAATTCAGATAATCTTTGTTTAGTGACGATTGGAGTTTCATTTAAAGTAGGTTCATCAAAATATTCAGTTTGTTTTTCAAATAGTTCAGTAAACCATTTCCATTGTTTGTGAACCAATTCTTCTTGTGATTGGTTTGATTGTAATAAAAGTTTAGATACTGCTAATGAAGCTTGATGAGTAAAAGTTGAAGCATGATGCCATGGTTGTGGTACTTGCTATTTTACAATTCAAAAGAGAAAAAAGTGAGTGATTCTTTGTTTTTGTTAAGATCATCAGAAGAAGATTGAAGACTCAACTCGAATGATTAAAGAAGTTTGAATTTGATTTTCATGCAAGATTGGTATTAAGTATTGGTTGATAGATTTAAAGATTTTAGCTGAAAATGGACAATTGAAATCTAAATAGAATTCTAAAGTGTTATAGATTGGTTTTAGAATTGATTGGTTGATGATGTTTTGATGTAAAATTAAATCTTTTGATAATCCAGACATGTTGAGTTGGTTTGAGTTGATCGATCGAGATGGTATTGGTTGGTATTGATGTTGGTGTTGGTGTCACTGTTGGTTTGGAAGAAAATAATTCTAAAATTTAAGCACGTAAGCTTAAGGTTAAGTAGATGACATCATATCCAACCAAGATGATGACACTTTTATGATCTCTATCAAAATATCATTGACTATCATTGATTTCTCTCAGATTTAATGGACATTCATATCAATTTGAATCATCAAAGATGCTTACACATTTTGAATTTGGGGTCAAACATACTGGTTCATTGGGATTTATCTATACAACCATTCATATCAACTTGAGAAAGATTTATATTTCTTTGAGGAATTTCATGGATATGGAATTTCTATTCATCTTAGTAAACATTTGAATTTTCTAGACTTCTTTTGGTAAGGAAATCTTGAGTGATTTCATCTTATATTTCAAAAAAACCATCTTGGAAAATCTCAGAACTGTATAGCAAGTTATTTGTGATCAAGCTAGCAATTTCAAGATGTTGATATCATCGATTTATTGCAAATTCTTTTTACCTCACTTGTGGTATTCATCAAAGAATTCAAACCTCACGTTTAGGATTCCTTTTGATGATGAATTTAATGAAAATCCAACAATCAGGTATAGAAGAAAGGCTTGAAGCTCAGATGAGATTTCAAAAAACAAGTGTTTGAAATCAAAACAAGTGATGAAGAATTCTGGTGGATGATACTATATATTTTTCCTTCAAAACATATCAACTAAGTCTCGAATTGATCGATTTTCAAATGGATCAATGAGTCTTTCTTTATGTGGCAAGCTTATAGTAAGCTCTTCGTGACAGGTGGTAATGAAGATGATGTGCACTCATCACAGACTGTTTTTTTAAAGAAAGGATGGTTTTGTATTGCCAAAGAAATTGAATATCAATCAACCTTTATAATCTTGATTGAAAACCATGAGAGATGATAAGAAAAGTGACTCACCAGTTGGATCTGTGATGTTTTCGCACAAGTACTTGTCATCATCGTTGCAGTCTATTTGATAAAATATCGAAAACAAGATGATTAGAAAAAACGGTAATCTTTTTGAATGAAAAGTAAAAATCTCAACGAACAATATTTTTGAGTTTTAGTGATATCAATGTAAGCCACTGGACCATAAGCAAGAGTACAATTATGGGACTCGAATAGTGGAGCGCTTGCGTTAGCGACCGATCGACACTTTTTGCCGACTAAAACAATCAAATCATTTGATCAGTTGGATGACTTTATAAACCGATTTTCACTCAACTGGTAAAGAAAAGTAAGAAATGCTTAACTGGCAGTAGGAAGACAGCTTCGACATTGACGATAGTCAGTTGAGTTACTAGTTTTATTACCCACACCACAAACTAATTTAAAAGAATCATCAAGATTTTCAAATTCAAACACATCAACCAATCTTTCACCACCAAAATTCAAAGCAAAGCAATCATAAGCAAAGAAAGTGCACTAACGGAATCCAGAATTTCCAACTGCAAGAGGCACTGGCACCTGGAGCCCTTGTCCAGCATTAGGTGCTGGTCCAAAGCTCACATCGCAAATAGATTCATTTGCTGGAAGCGCGAAAGCAAAAGATGCAAAGCAAAGCATGACAGAAGTCATGAACTGAAGTTTTACATTCATCTTTATAAATAGTTGGTCTGGTCGAGAAATGATTGAAATTCTAATCGAGAGATAAGATAAATTATATATAGATCAAATGAATCGACGGTGATGGTTGGTTAGAGTAGGATTGCGTGTTGGGTCAGCTATATATATGTTTGTCCAGTACCTTGCCGGTCACCCTGTTCTTTGCTTGTAGAGCGCTAGAACACAAGACACGAGGTCTTCATACTTCAAGAGGCGTAAAGCATGTGTTTTCATTTCGGGCGTGGAAATATCATTGATGATTCATGATTGAATGGGTATTGGTTCGGGTATCTATTTCTCTTCAGAAATGGATATGGTTTAACCTCAATGGACTCCCTCGTGGTGGCGGCAGCGAGGCTTCAGAAATCATTGATCACAAAATACATTTCGAATTGATGTATTCGTAAGCTAACGTTTAAGCGGATGTCAACAGATTGGTGTCACATCCAACTAAGATTTACCTATGCCATCTTCACTACATCCGATTCCTACAATACGAAGCAAGATATATTCAGAAAGATCATTCCAAGTTCAGCTAGCTACCTTGATGGAATCATTCAAATTGACTCCTAATAATTTTACCCCGAACCATAAATGATCCCTTTGAATCAAATTCATCCAAATATACCAATCATATTGGATTTGTAGTCTGATTATGATTTAACTCAAGGAGATATCGCGATACCTATAGTACTTTCCAGCTGTTAAGGCGAGCAATCTGAGAATATTTTCGGATGAAGCAATCAAGGAGTTTTGGGCGCTGGCAAGAAACATGGTCTTGCCAATGCCAGAGGCTGTCCTGCCCACGACAAATGTTGATGCTGGACTTGTAACACTCATGATACTTTCAGCATTGAGTTTGCTACAAGAAGTGACTCATTTGATTAGATTTCTTTTTGGTGAGAGTTTGGAGGTATTTCAAGGGTATCACAGGGACATCTCCGAATTAGCTTATCAAAACTTCAGACCTTTACTACAAATCAATTTTCTTAATATATTCTACCTTATTAGCGAGGATTTTTGAACCAGTGAACGATGCGTTTTGGGATTCTATCTTTTGATAAATTCAGAATATTTAAGCAATTGGATATATATAGAAGAACGTGTTTATCAAGATGACATTTCGAAATCTCATTTATAATGTAAAGGATTATAGAGAATGATAAGATTCAAATTTCTTCAAAGAAACAATTCAATTTGTAGATATAAAATTGATTTGGTACAACGTGTTGTCTTTGTGTTATTTTATCACCTTCAGAATAAGGTTGTCCCGATTGGTGAATATGAGGTACATTCATCGCACACTGTGTTGTAAAGAAAGATGAATTGATGTTGACAAATAATATTAATAACGGTGTTGATTGTTTTTAAGAGGATTGAATGATGAGCAAAGTTACTTACCAGTAGCGTTTTCGATTTTACCACAAGAGTAATTTTGATCATCTTTACAATCTATTCAAAGAAAAGCAAAAAGAAAATTCAAGAAGATCAAAAAGATGTTAAATTTGTTTCCAAACAGAAATAAGAATCTCAACAAACAGTATTTTTGAGATTTAGTTATATCAACAAGATCTACTGGGCCATAAGCAAGGGTACAATTGTGTGACTCGATCACAGGAGCTGTTGCGTTATTGAGCAATTGACACTTTTTGCCCTCTAGAAAAACCAGATCGTCATCAGTTCCAATCCGATCAAGATGGTAGGACGATATTCCCAAACCAAATAGAAAGTCAAACAAAGCTTAACTGGCAGTAGGAAGACAGGTTCGACATTGACGATAATTAACTACGTGAGCAGTCTTATTCTGGAAACCGCAAACTTTAGAATTATGAATCAAGATTATCAAAATCGGAATGATCAGTCAATACTTTGAAGCTCAGAGTCAGGAACATGCAAACAAAGAAAGGATACTAACTGAAACCTGGTGAAGTTCCGGCTGGGAAAGCTGGAGGTAATTTTCCCTCAACAGGTGCCGGGTTAAAGCTCACATCACAAATGGATTCATCTGCTGGAAATCCGAAAGTAAACGTAAAGCAAAGCACAACAGCAGTCAGGAATTGAAGTCGGAAATTCATTTTTTATAAATAATTGATAATAATTATGGCTCAAAGAGAAGTGATTGAAGTTTTGATAAATATATAGCTTAAGATGGGATCGATCGATTTAAAGAGATTAAGGAATGGTCGGGGAGCGTTCGTTGGCACTCGTGCTGGATCAACTTATATCTATCTCCACTCCCTTGCCGCTTGCCCTGTCAAAGCACGAGTCAAGAGGCGCAAAGCAGGTCTTCTCATAGGTTCTCATGGCGGGAATCGCTCATTTCGGGTGTTTAACTGCCAAATCTCAACTTCATAGACTCCTATTAAGCACAGCCTCATCTGGGCTTGAGAGGGCTTGGGAGAGGGTGGGGAAAGAAAGAGATGATAAACTATGGGATCGTGTATTTTTGCGAACGATGTTTTACTGACGTTTTTGTTCGCAAAAATTGATGTTCGGAAAAATGTAATTTGGCCCGAGAAAAGTGAAATTTTACAGTCAAAGTCCGTTTTGAGATTATCTGTAAAAAAACGGTCGTAAATTAATGTCCTGAAAAATACATTACAAGTGCATACAGTATTTAATTTTCCATGTTTACCCATCCGAACATCCAAGTTCGCCAAAAAAAATGTGCGCAATTGTATCACAAACCAGCTTTTTCCCTAATTTTACATCCGTCACCTCACAGACCAACCACGAGGTCGCAAACCGATGACTGCAAAGTTCGAAACGGTTCATCAGATGGATTAATTTTCCAATCAAAGAATCACCTCACATGCCTTCAAATCACACCCGTCGGCCACTAAAGGTGGCCTGACTAAAAGGTGGCCTGACGGTTTGCATGCCACCGAAGGTGGTTTTGAACGTCCTGAGGTGATGGTGGTTAACGCTCATCCATGGATTTGCATTGGTATTGGCGTTAACCACCTTTTTGAAGTCTTGAGCACTAGTCAACTCAACGGCGATCTTATTATCATTTGATTATTATTATCATTTTCTCTAAGATATAATACAAATTACGATCATGTGACTCAAAATTCCAAGATAATGTAAAGACTATCAGAGTCAGTTTGTTTGCCTTCAACCTTGCATGTTTACCCAGCCAAAATCTCAGGTGTATGCTTTGAGGCAATTTGAAGTGTACACTTTCAGTGGGCTCGTGGATTCTATGCAAAAGGGCACTACTGGTGCAAGGTAGTGCGTACAGTTGGTGGTCTTTCAGGTGTATGGTATCACAACGACCTTATCAATGCAGGCATTGCGACGTTGGAGAGTCGAGAATTGCCATCTATAGGAGGGGCAGTGGCTGATACACACTGGGTGATGTACTCTCGAGCTCCTACAACTGCAGAGGCCTTGATAATAGAAACCGCAAATGTCAAGATCCAAAAAGAATTCGGGGACAACCACGGAGGCGACCTGCCTTTTTCACAGCAAGGATTGGAGTCTACCGCACCTCAATTTCAACAAAGACCTCCTGAAAGATTGGAAGCTGAGCAGGAGCAGGACGCTGTCGGTGTGGTGAGCGAGAAACTTATGAAGGCAGTGGAATTTCAAGATTTGTTTTTGTCAGATGTAGAGGTACAATATGAACAACCCCAAAGCGGTAGGCTTTTTTCGTTTCCTTTTGTCTTCATGAACTAATCCTTGTTTTGTTTGCAATAGGAGCTGTCAAGGCTAAAGTCAAGGGGAAGAAACCGGCGCGCAAGATTGGCAAACGGAAGGCTAAAGACAATCTGACCGCCGAAGAGCGCGGCTTGGATAGCTCCTCAGGCGACGAAAATCCCAAAGAAAGTAAACGTAAGGATTGTTCAGATGGAAACGTAGATGAAGAACACGCAGGTTCGTTTTGTTACATTTTTTTTCCCTTCTGACGTATTAATTCACATATCTTTTGTATCAATCACCTCCACTATAGCCAAGAAGGTTAAGAAGAATAAACGTATTGATTTGTCGGTTGAGAATGTAGACGAGGAACAGGAGAAGAAGTGTAAGGTTGGTAACGCTGATGGTTTGTCATCAGAAGGAAACAATAAACGACGAAAAGGTTGGAAAGGTTGGACCCTTGTTGATGTGAAAGAGGTCCAGCCAAAAGATTTGAATGAGCCTGTCAAAGAGGGCAGCCAAGAGTCGAAGGCGAGTGGCAAGGTGCGGAAGTCCAAGCGTAAGAAGGAGAAGATGTAGCCTACCTCTTTCTTCTTGCGTTTTTTCTTGTTTTGGGTTAATTCTTTCACTTATTCTTGCTTGCAGATACCGTTGTTTCCCTTTTTTCCCTTTTCGCTACATTCATTTTTAGTCATTTCTTGGTGTTCTCAGTGTCATTTCTCGACAATGTTTGCTACATTCTTTTATATCTGTCTTATCGCTTTCTTTGGCTTGTCATTTCTCAACATTCCTTTTTTAAGTTTTCAATGGTCAATTATTTCTCTTGATCTTCACTTCAATGAGCAAGAGCTCAAAACTGGCAAATATTGTTTGTGAGATAATGTCTGTAAAATTCGACAAAATAGCCCCTGAAATTCGCTTTTCCGAAGGTCATTTTTCACGGAATGTAACGTTTGTTAACAAATGCTCGTGAAAGTATCACTTGGGCACTGTTTATGCATTTTTGCATGCTTTAATTTTCACGAACTATAAGTGTTGTTTCATGACGTCTGGGAATTTGCCGTTTGTTGACCCTCAAGATCCAATTTTACGTACATTAATTTGCGTAACATATTTTTGCGGACGTCTGAAAAACTGGAATGTTCGGAAAATTTCACTTTGCCCGGAAGAAAGTGAAATTTTCCGGACATCACGTTTTCCGGACGTTGGTGTTCGCGAAAAGATGTTCGGAAAATTTTTACGCCCCATAAACTATTCGGTGCTATTCGGATATATAGATTTCTCGACGCTACATATTTGACTCTAAAACTCAACTTCCGAGTTGCAAAACTTTTCTTCCTAAAGGCATATTTCTACAATTTCCTAAAGTTGAAGGATACATATTCTTTGCAATTTATTCCAAATCCTATCATCCTGTTAGTGTTCATACATACCTGTCAAAGCGTAAGCAGGTCTTCCATCACATAACCTCCTGGGCCGAGGGCTTCTCGAACCAGCTAGAGCTTCGACCTAGCTCAACACAGGCCCATTTTCTCGCGGAGGAGGGACTGAGTACGGAGGTATTACAGGAAGATTCTTTCACATCAATTGTGGTAGATTTTTCCAAAGAAAAACTTTGGTGCTCTTTGGTGTCTTAGAAAACATTGAATAATGACTTTTCACGCATATAACTTTCAAGATAGTCCAACATTGCCTGAAGTATTTCATTCCTTGACAAATTTAAAAAGTTGAGCATAGTTAAAGCCAACAAAGTCCATTTTCAAGAATCATCATATGTATGTATCTTAAATCTGCTAAAACAAACTAAGAGATCATGGATAATTCTTCTTAAGAAGATGAAGAATAGATTTCTTCAAGAGTAAAGATTGTATGAAAATTCCATGAGTGATTTCTAAGATGATCAGAAACCAATCTAATTACTTAATAAATTCTTCGTGATAAATTTCTTAAAGGTCCGATATGTCAAATTGATATGGTGCACATTCATCACAAACTAATTTTGGAAGAAGCAAATGTTTTTTGGAACAAAATCAATGCATGCTAATTTTTAAGAAAGATCAAGTGATTAGATAGAGAGACTGCTTACCACTTGCATTACCGATTCCAGAACACATGTATGCGTGAGCACCCTCATGACAATCTATGAAACAAAGTCATGATCAGATGAATATTCAATGTTCTTTTACAAAAAATGGAAACAACCAACAATAACTTCGTCGTCCGCCATAAACTGAATCCATTGGACCGTAACCAAGATTACAAGGTACTGAAGGAAGTGTAGGAGACTTTGCGGCATGGAACAATTTACATTGCTCACCCACTAAAACAAATCATTGAGGTTCAGTTTAGAAAATTCTCAAAGTTTAATACATTCTTTGAAATCATCTTTAAATTAAGAAAAAAAGACTCAACCGGCAGTAGCTCTACAAGTTCGACATTGATGATACGCAACGGCCGGATTGTTGTTCTGACTCGAACCACAAACTTTGCAATTTTTAAGAAAAGATATACATACACATTTCAACAGATTTATTAACCTTTGAGAACTCTTACAGGTGAAAGAGTAAAAGAGAAAAAAAATACTAACTATAACCGTGTGAAGATCCAGCTGGCCAACCTGGGGGTATCTTCGTATCAATACCTGCAGGTGCTAAGCTAACATTACAGGTTGATTCACCCATTGGAGATCCAAAAGTAAAGGTTGCAAAGCAAAGCGCAATAGCAGTCATGAATTGAATTCGGAAGTTCATCTTTCAGGTCTTTAGATAATAACGCTCGGAAGATAAGTGATTGAATTTTCGATTTCCTTGGAATGATTCAGTCCAAGATATCTAAGACAATGATAAGTTAGAAAATTAAGGATAAGTATGAGTATAAGAAGAAGGATAGAATAAAAATAAAAGAGATGATGATTGTCTTTCGGGATGGTTGTTGGGTTGATTTATCTATAGTTTCATGTCCGCTCCCTTGCCGCTTCACTCGCTTGACCTGTGCTCCACTTGTAGTGGGGAGCGATCGTAGCGTACAAGTTGCAACCAAAAACACACGCGGTTTTTATACATCAAGAGGCGTCGTCGCGTGTCACACTGAATTTGAGGAATATGTTGTAGTTGATTGCATGCTTTCCGCATCGGACATCAACACATCACCTGCTGTAAATGAAAATCACCAGCCCCATCTCTCCAGCCCAATGGACGCTTGCGAAACATACACCTGCGAGCTTGATGTCAGATGGCAACCGAACGGGCCATAAGCACAGCCTCATCCACGGTTGCCTCATAGGGCCTCATAGGACCTCATCAGACAACAGCAGACAACCGCTTTGGGCTGTACAAACAAAAAGTGGGCGATGGGTGAATCTTTGGAGGACGCGGACGCCGACCCGCGAGGGTTTCAAGCCTTAATTAAACTTATCAAGGGAGGAACTTTTGATAAGTTTAAGCCGTGATCAAGTTTGGGTAGAACTTGGCTTTCTCGCCATTCTAGGTGCATACATACTTCTGTTTGGTGAAGTTATGGGCCAATTAGATTTGCCACAAAATTCAAATCACAATCGGCCTCCTTTCAGCTTCGTTCGTCCGTAGTTGCTAAAACTCAATACCGTATGAATATAAATATGCTTCTCAACCTTTAGGTGAGGCTTTCTGAGAGTTTTTCGTAAAACCAAAAATTTTCAGCACCATTTTTTTGTAGAGGCGATTCTATTTCAGGCATTTTTCCAACTTGGACCCCCATAGTGCTTTTTCTTCGTACTATTTTGTGATAAGAGAATCAAAATGCGCATCTCAGTATACCATGATCTTGTACCCATTTTCCAACTCACTTCAAATCATTCCATCTTTGTCTTTTTTCTATCTATAAATGATATAGGGTATCAAGTAATTGGCAGACCTTAACATGATGTTGGAGCGGCCGTGATAAGCCGAATTCAAACCAATCACCAATTTATTCACAGTGATATACAACTTATACATTCTACCCACATACCATGAGGTCCCTGCAGATTGACAAATCTGATACAGTCTCTTGATGGGTTTTTATTGACTTTGGTTTCTAAAAGTCTGCAAGATGATCTTGTAAATCTTGCTGTCCTACACAGCTGACCTCCAAAGTGCACCAAAGTTGCACACAAAGACTAACACCAAGAGACGGGTTTTCATCTTTGAAACTTACCTTTATATATTTTGTATAAGTACAGAGTTGATATTATGCGCAATCAATTACGCGCAAAGCATCTTGGCGGGTGATCTTCTTGATGTATATGTTTTGTTTTGTCACCTGATTTTACGGTAGGATACCACACCCACAACAAACTTAATCACACAATTTCTTTCATACAAGCTCACATTAAGCATCTCCCACTCTCCTTCCCATAGCAGCTTGGCTAGCAGCCGTAGCAGCTCTCCGATCCCTTAGTCGTTGTTGTTCAACTTCCTTTTCTTTTTCAATCTCCGTCACCACAGCTTCCAATTCCGTCAAAGTTAATTGCTAAACAACATAATCCATCATAAGTCAATTGATGTTCACCAGAAAGCCCCCCAAACCCTTCAAAGAATCAAGATGACGAACCCTGAATGATCCGAAACCGTCCATCACGCTCAGTTCGATATTCTTTGCTCCAGTTTGAACCACTTCGAGTAAAGATCGAACAGTGAGCTTGATAGCTTCCTCTGTACTAAGATCTTCAGCCCAATGTTTCTCCAAAAACTCCTTGACGGTCTTGGAGGACCTTCCGATCGCATTGGCCTGTACAAATTCAAAATCATGTCACTTTCAAGCCATACTGAATGTAAGGGAAGGTGAAAAACTCGAATGGTCTTGAACACTATGTACCTTCCAAAGTGAGAACACTCCACTGGGTTCAGTTGAGTAAAGCTTAGGAGCAGTTTCATGTGGATCAAATCCGATAATAAGAGTTGAGATTCCAAAAGGTCGAACACCACCAGACTGCGTGTACCTCTATATGATCGAGTAGAAAGATATGAAAAGATAAGCAAGACTGAGTTTATTTGGAATAAGTCAAGGATGGCGAGACGAACCTGTTGGATCTGAGCAATGTGACGAGTGATATACTCTACTGTCACCGGGTCCTCAACATTCAATCGATGAGACTGACATTCTACTCTAGCCTTATCAATCAAGATTCGAGCATCCGCTGTCAATCCTGTAAAAAAATAGAGAAAGAGTGAGCATGAAGAATACCATACTGATTTATTGATAAGAATGATCAACACGTACCAGCAAATGCAAGACAGACATGATCGTCCAACATGGCCACTTTTCGTACCGTTCGTGGATCTTGTAGTTGTAAAACTGATTTCTTCTCTACCCCTAGAATTGCACACGACTTTCCGCGTACACCGACCTGCAATTGCCAAAAAGAATCAAGGTTAAGTAAAGATGAAATGAGTAATCGATCACTCTAAGCTTCATTCAACTAACCGCGCAGGTTCCTTTTTGAACAGCTTCGACTGCATATTCTACCTAAAGAACGTACAAAATTAACCCAATGAAATCAATTTGCTTGGAAACAAATGATTCATTTATGTTTTCTGGGATATATAGTTTTTCTTCGTTGATTAAGATGATTTACCTGAAACAAGTGACCATCAGGTGAGAAGACGGTAAGAGCTAAGATCAAGATGAGATGAAGGTAAAATCAGTCCAAGTTTAACGAGGTGGTCAACAGAATGAATGAATGCTTACCTCTATCATATGAACGACTCATCTTGATGAAGTTGATTGAAATGAGTTTGATCGATTTGTAGTCTAGTGCAATGACGCAAGTGAGTACATAAATCTCACTGTAGTTAACCCAGTTATGTCAATCAACCTCAGACTAAACCAAATTAAACAGGATTAAACCTCAGATTAAACTAAATTAAACCAGATTAAACCAGATTAAACCTTGGTTGAGTTAAGCTTAAGTGAATTTGATGGTTTCTAGTTTGATGATCTACTTTACCTTCAAACACACTCCACAGTCACACCCTCAATCAGTTCATCAAAAATATAACCACAAATCAAATCAAATCAAAGCAAAGCAAATCAAATACTATCAATCCTGAACATCAACAATGGCTCAGCAATACATTGGTTCTCGTATCTCATTGATATCAAAATCAGATGTCAGCCTTGACTTTCTTATTATCTTACTTTCAAGAAGAAAATCACTTACCTTCAAAAACTTTAGATACGCTATAGAGGTGTCCTACACTCTATCGATCCTGCTGCTTCCACTGTCAGTTTAGAACAGGGTAAGCTCAGTGAATCAAATCAAATCTTTTGCTTCAAAATTGACTCTTTTTGCCGCCTACAGTCAGATCTATGGGAACCGAAGGACGCAAGTCGAACCCAGCTGAAGAGATAGCTCCCACAGACACGCTCTATGAATTCAGTAAGTCATCCTTTCGTTATTGCCTTTATATCTCAATTCTGACTGATTCTGATTCACTCTCTCCGATCACTTTAGTCGTCTTTAGGGCCGCAGATGTCAAGGATTTGTCGATCGAAGCAGCAGCTGAAGCTAAGCCGGAGCCACCCAAGCCATCCGTTCCTGATGATCCGGCAATCATGAGTGTATGGTTTCAATCCTGTCTCAAAGCTATCTACTTCTTCGATCTAACTCAAAACTTCCTCTTATTTATTTGATTTCTCGATCACAGACCACAGCACCACCGCGTCATCCGCAAAATCCAAACCCGTTCATGCAACAGCACCCTATGCAACCCCCTCAAGGAATGTATGGTCATATGCCTGGAATGATATATGGTCCCGGTGGTATACCACCCCAATGGCCTCCCTACGGTATGCCACCACCCGGTCAGATGCATCCCATGATGGGCTTCCCTCCGCACCCCCTTCAGCCCCCGGCACCCCCTACTCAACCTCCTCCACCATCGGTTACCCCCCTTGTTCAACAATCATCCTCTCCAAAGGTTGCGACTGCCAACTCTATGTCTTCTACCGCTGCTGGGCTACCCGCTGCCCTCTCAAAACTCGATCTCGAGTCACCTGCGCCACAATCCAAAACTGGTGCAACATCCAGTAATGCATCTCCGATCAAGACCGCCGCTGTTCTTCCCTCGACTTCTGCTCGAGAAGCTGCTCCCGCTCCTCAGAAGTCAACATCTGCGGTCGCGCCTAGCCCAAACACAAAATCCGCTGCTCCCCCTTTGGCCGCCCCCAACGGGAGCACTGCCAACAAGAGTGTGTTTGGAGCACCAACAGCAATGGACATGATGAACAGTATTGTAGGCAAGAATATCCCTTCTTCGTCCGCAAACCAATCAAAGCCTCCTTCTCAGGTCCCCGGTCAAGCAAACGTGAGCGTCACCTCATATAACAGATTACTGGCCTCAGGGCGTGACGCGAGTATTGCATCAGCTATGCAAACCAAGAATGCGCCAACTGGGATCTTGCCTGCATTGGTAGCTGTCAATAAACTATGTACTAACACCGCCTCTGTCCGCAATCTCTCACAGGCATCACAATCGCGCCACCCTTTGCCACAAGCTCCCGTGAAAGCAAAACCACAGTCCCAGGTACCACAAACAAACTCGACAAAGGCATCCAGCTCAGCCCAAGCACCTGTCGTACCACCTCAAGACTTTGATTTCGCATCTGCCAATGCCAAGTTCAACAAATCAGGTACTACTAACAATTCGAAACCAACTGAAAGCAATGGTCCTGATGACCCAGCACCAGTTGAGACGAAGACCGATGATTTCTTTATCCCAGAAGCACCACCTGGAACTTACTATGATAAAAAGAAAAGCTTTTTTGATGATATCAGTAGTGAAGTTAAAGAACGATCTGCTCCTGTTAGTACTGGTCCTGGTGAAACACCTACTGTTGCACCTCGCGGTGGAAGAGGTAGAGGGGGAAGAGGATGGGATAGGAATGCTGAACGACAAAAGAATCTGTAAGGAAATATATTTTGGTTCGGTTGAAGTTTTGATTTTCTGACTCATTTGAAGGTTATATTTCTTTTTACAAAAAAAATAGTGACACTTTTGGAGAAGTGGCTTTGAACCCTAATCTCGGAGCTCTTGGATCGGGTTACAATGGATATGGACGTGGAGGTGTTCATAGGATGGGCGGAGGAGGAATGAGAGGAATGAGAGGGAATGCAGGAGGAAGAGGTGGATTCTTTCATCCACATCAACCAAGAGGGATGGTAAGAGGAATGGCACGAGGAATGGGAGCAGTACAAATGGGAGGAGCAACTTATAACCGAGCCCCTCAGTGAATGAGAAGTATTTTAACTGATAACGGAAATCCTTACACACAGCTTATTTTCTTTCCTTTTTTTCAATATTTTTCCATTATATATATATATGGTGATCAGATTTGTGAGTGGGTTTTGTTGTGTGAAAAAAAGAAGGAAGAATAAGAAGAGGAGAATTTTTTGTTATAAGAAAAAAAATTAAAAGATTGATTTGGTTAACAAAACAAAAGTGATTTGATTTGATTTAATATTTGATTTTCAAAAAGAAGAAGAGAATCTGTATGATAAAAATGTGAATACATACCCACTTTTGATTGTTTTGTCTTCTTTGGAGGAATGGTTGGCATAAAGTGGATCCATTGAAGGAGATATTCTATCTGTGAAGTGGTTATCGAAGCCAGAAGAGTTGCATACGCAGTGAGGCCGATAGATATCATGAGAATGTTCGTGATCACACGGTGGGAGAATTTGGTTGCAATGGTTTATAAATAGACATGGTGGCGTCGATGAGTTTTTGATTCTGGACTTAAAGTTGCTTCACTTGCTCGGTTACTTCCCTTCTGTGCTTCGAAGTACTTATCAAAAAATCATCATCATCATCATGTCAGACGCACCTCCAATGCCTGAAGGAGGCTTCACAGTTTACGATTCTTATACCACTGACCCAACCTATGCTCGTTACTTTACCTACGTAGCTCTTGGTTTTCTCGCTTTGAGCTTTCTATCAAACTTACCTGGTCTTTGGAAATCAATCAAAACTCAAACACTTTTCCATCGACTTTCTCTAACCGGTCTTCGTTACAGACCAAAAGCTTTTCATCCATTACCGAACACAGAACCAATCTCAAGAAACTCTTCAAAGACTTCAATCTCTGTTTTATATCTTCAAGCATTCTCTAATAAGATCTTACTACGCAATCCTACTTTCAAATTATCTCGATTTCGATTCACCTCTCGACTCACTATCTATAACATCTTTCTCATCCTACTCATCCCAGCTCTAGTTCTCGGTACTCTCCTTCCTAAATCTGATCTCAGTGACAACGCAAATCGAGCTGGATTCATTGCTTTAGCTACTTTACCTTGGATTTTCTTATTAGGAGGTAAAAGTACTGGATTAGCAAGTTTAATAGGAATAGGTTATGATCAATTAAATTATTTACATCGTTGGATCGGTCGTGCTACTCTTACACTTGTTTTAATTCATTTCGGACTTTGGACTACTCAATTTGCTAAATATGGATCGAGATATCTTTCTGAAAGACTTTCGGGTACCAAAGAATTAAGAGGGATCATGTCGTTATGTTTTTTATTTTTGTTATCTTTACCTAGTGTATCTTGGATTAGACATCAACCTATCTTTGGTTGGAGGATCTTCAAGTCTTTACATGTGATTGGATTCATTGGATTTATTATTGGTATTAATATGCATACTACCTATGCTTGGCCTTGGACCGTGGGTGTCATCGTGATGTGAGTGCTGAACTTTGGGTTGTACACTATGAAATATCGATTGACTAACATCATCTTTTTTAGATACGCGGTTGATGTGACTAGTCGCACAATACGTTATCGTTTCAAGACCGTTCAGATTGAAGCCCTGGAAAGTGGTGTGACACGTTTACGAATACAAGGTGTCACTGATGGTTGGCGGTCAGTCAACTTTAGCTTTCTTGCAAATTCGATTGCCAAAGTCATACTGATGCCTTATTCTGATGCCCTCAATTTCTAAATCACAGTGCCGGTCAGCATCTTAGAATCCGTTTGTTTTTTCCTATCTGTTCTCGTAGGAGTTGCGCAACAATCTGGAGCATAGGTCGCCCTCTTGAATCCCATCCACTTAGTATTGCTCATGGACCTGAAAGTGCAAGTGTGGCAGGTGCTGAAGGAAGTTTAGTACTCTTTTGTACCTCTGCTCAAAAAGGAGCTTGGGCATCTGATTTATGGGAAGCAGCAAAGGCTAGACCAGGAATGGTGATCACTGGATTGATAGATGGACCCTATGGTGGCTTACCTACTCATGCGAGCGTTTACGAAAATGCACATCTGTTTTTGTTGGCAGGTGGAAGTGGTATGTCATTCGTCATGGGAATGTTGGATGAAGCCGTGAGCGGGGCTGTGATGGGTGTACGTGGATGTTCTCTTGAAACGATATTGTTGGTGTGGTGCATACGTGATCCTAGTAAGTCACATTTACAGAGAGCTATTGGCCTAGTCCAGGAATCGCATGGATATGAACTGACGTCTGTGTCTACATCAAAACGTAGGCATGATTGAAGCTTACATGCCAATGTTGGAAAATATAATGGTAGCGAGTCGCTCATCTGGCCAAGTCACAGTACGAGTTGTAATCTATGTTAAAGTTCCAAATGAGTCTATACCAGAAGAAAAATCTAGTGTGAGCGTACGTACGGGTAAATGTAGGATTGAAGAAGAGATTAAAGGATGGATTCAACCGGACGAAAAGCTCGGAAGGGGTATAGGTGGTGGACGAACCATTGTGGTCTGTGGTCGGGATGAAATGATTGTGAGCTTATGGTTTCAAGTTTTAATTAATTTTTTGAGATTCATCATTGACGAGAGTTTTGATTTGATTAAAGTCCGATGTTCGAAACTCAGTTGCTCGTGTGCCAATTGATGTATCAGTTCGAGCTGGAGGGATCAGCTTATACACTGAGCACTTTGGATTGTGATTTGATGGTTAGATGAAGGATAAGGTGTGAGATATGCAAAAATAATTGATGGCATTAAGGATAATTTGATTTGTACAATATATTGTAGCCTGGTTTGATTTTGTTATTATAGGTGTGTTTATTTGATCAGTAAAACGTATTCATGGTGAAAAAGATATCTTGAACAAGTAAATTTGTAAAGAACTGGTTGCTCAGCATTTTCAATACATAACAATTTGACATTCCTATTCATGTTTATTTCATTAATTAAAGGATATCACTCCGTAGACTGCCTGATTTACCAACTCTGCAAGAAGACATCATGCTTATAATTAGTTTGGCATAGCTTCAGAAATAGATGATTATTTCAAAACATCGAAGATTTGATGTTAAATTTGAATACATAAGAGGTAACTAAAGATGCTCTTACATGTTTTCCTATATCTTTACAGGATGGGCAGACATATTTTTTGCATTTGTATCTTATGATCATAAAAGAAAATTATCAATTCAAGTATTTCAACTTTCAGCACTTGTATCTTGTTTTGTTTTGTTCATCTTGTTTCCCATATCCCTAACTTAACATAAGTCCCCCTTGCTGATGTTCCTGGCTTTTGTCAAGCTAGCCCATATCCTGGCTGTAAATCAATGAGAAAATGGAGACTTCCAAGAGATCCCTTCAATATCATTCCATCACAAGTGTAAAATTTAGGTCTCAAGTGAATCCAAACAAGAAACAGCTTGGAAAACAAGATAAGATATGTACCAAAACAGTATTAACTGTCTTGAGGAACCTGCTCACTACCATTACCAACAGCAAACAAAGAACTTCCAGATATCCGGGTCATCCCAAGTCTAGATTCATCCTGTAAGCATTCTTTGACTTGTCCCCCCATCAAGAATTCCACCTTTCAAGGTCCTTTTTGAGCATAATCATTCTACATGGAATAATTGCTGTCAAAACACAGCATTCCTCAAAGCCAGAAGAAAAAAATTAACTTACCATAAAGGTTTGTGTTTCGTACATTTAATTTGAAAACTTCTCCAAAGTTTAAACCATTTTAAAACTTTGAAGGCAAGCTTTTGATCATTTTTGACTTCAAACTAAATAAAAGGGCAAGAAACAATAATCAGGATGGAGCCATAAAGCACAGTTCTCAGCTGGATGAACATGCAAACTCTTGTAAGAAATCATGGCAAACACAATTGCTGAAGACCAGAACCAAACTATGTTGGTGAGAGAATCAAGAAATCAAGACAAATGACTCAAGAGGACTTATATTCTGGTGGCCCCAAGCCAGGACTCAATAATTGGTTGTGATGTAAGTCCCTTTCTCAATGCCTTGCAAGGTGCAAGGGAATTTTTTAATTTTATGCTGCTGTTGTCCAAGTTTTTTTGCTAGGATGCCTTCTAAATAGATCAAGTTGCAACCCCATAGTCTTGCAGATTATATCTCATATTGAAATGGATCCTCTAAACAAAATTCAATTGGTATATGTAAAGTTGAGAGCCATGATATGTAGCAAGTCCCAAAAAGATCCTATTACACCAGATTATGAAATTGAAAACCTTGGACAACACCAACAAATTGGAGAGTGATATAAATCTTCTCATTCAGTACTTATACCCCAGTGGTCTCTCAATTATCTCTGTTCTCCTTGCAACATATTTCAATCATTTTTTTCCACTTTCAACATCTTTCAATATATTTCTATGTTCTTTGGAGGTTTTTTAATTTTTTTGATACAGCCCAAAAGAAGCACACCTCTGGATTTCTGAAAAAGGTGCACGTGATGGGCCCAAAATATAAACCTGCACCCACCACAGGAAGTGGACTGGAATTTTCCCAAATTCTAATTTATCACAAAATTCTATTGAACATGGAGGAATGGATCAATACTTGAAGCACATTCATATGAATGTCTTAGATTTTAAAGCTCTGAAGTTATGCCAAGTGAATTATCCCTATGGCTAGATAAAAGGTGTTTTTTTTGATACATGTACAAAGAAAGCCATTTGTAAGAAATAATCTAATAGGACAAATGGGCTCATCATGCAGCAATTATAAATTTGATGATGAGGGATTAAATAATGGGTGCAAACTAGACTTTGCAAATTATTATGGCATTGGTGAAAAGACCTTGTACCTAGATGTGCCGTAGATGCTGAAGTTATGGGACCCAAAGTTTGTTGTACACGTCCCCACGCCTAGGATTTGTAATCATCGGGTTTGCGACAGGCCCCGGCCCCGCCACTGCAGAACTTGAATGATTACGTAAACCACTTGGAGGGGACTGTACAGGTGACAAATTTTACAAAAAATGATTCCACTGTGGTGAGCACCTGAACATGGCAGAAAAATTTGAGAAACACATTGCCTTATCCCTTTTTGCAGTTGAAGAGTGTACACAGTCAACTGCACTAGGGGATGTGTTTTATTGGGGGTTCTGTAAGCTTATAAATATAGTGGCTACAGAAAGGATATTGACTGCTGTGCCAGTTTATTATATAAATTCTGAAACATGCTTGTGAATGTGTTCAAGCCCAAATTCCAACATGTTTGAAATAGTTACCAAAAATCATTGGCTTCAAGAAATGATTTAATTGCCACTACTTACTTAAGAATCACTTTTCTCCCTGCAATAAGCAGTCTATAAACTTTCAAAACCTCAAAGCATCTTCCATCTTCTTAAACTACCCAGATATGATGGGGCACTTGTTACTATCAAGATTATATTTGAGCATAGCACTGGGAAGTCTGTGTTACCAATCATGCTCAGGGCTAAGATTTAGAACTTCAGGTTCAAGCAGGAGACCACATATGTCAGAGTATCACAATTTCATGGAGGTTGATTATTCTAAGGATTCTTTGAAATGTGAACACTTCACACAAGGTACTGGGTTATCAGGAGCAAATAATTATGGCCTACATCAAAACCCAAACCAAAATCTAGGAAGACCCATGACACTGAAAGGCAACAATCAATGTCCAACCAGTAGGGAACAGCACCCCACACCACCCTCTATGATATATCAGGCATCCCTTGGAATGGAGAATGAAAATGGCCCAGAGCAAAGGCAAGGCATAAGCCCTCTTGAACACCTTCCTATTGAGGATAATCATAGTACAGATGAAATGAGAAGAACCCAGTGTAAAGGACACGTGGTCCTCACTTAAAGTGAATGCTCGAGGAGGGAAAGGAGGTGCTGAATGCCACGTAGTGGACTTAAAAATTCCAGAACCAAAGTATGATGATTATTTATTTCTAGATCTGACTCCAAAAGGATTATTGAATAGAGGTCAGTCTCAATTCCCTAAGGAGTCAGTACAACGAAGAGTTCACGATGAACGATATGAAAACATGCTAAGTCTTAGTTAAGTAGTTAATTTAGATAGTAGGATATGTTTGTACTGAATTGTGTTTGTAATGATGTGTACGTCATTACATTCTCCCCCCCTATAAAAGGACTTGAGTAAGAAGGGGAAGCCAATAATGGTGAGTATTGAATAATGAGAATATTAAGATGAAAAAGAAAAAAAATTGAAAATAGTCGCAACATTCTAAAGTTATGTTGTAAAAAAATTGAAAGAATAAGAAACTTTTATAAGAAAGAAAGAAAAGGAAGAGAAAAAAAAAAGAGAGAGAAAAAAAAGAAAGAAGAGAAAAAAAAATCCAAGTTGAAGTTGTAGTCGTCCGTCGAGGTCTGGTACTGTTTGAGAGAAGCAAAGGTCCCAATAGGTGCTCACAGCGTGGCCGAGGTAATGCTTTCAAAAACGTGTAGAGAGACCCGGCGGTGCATACTAAGAAAGGGACTTACTTTTGGGCCTTTGACCCTAATGTCAAGTCCTCCAATTCCACAAAAGGCTTCAACTTCGAAATGTTCATAACATTATGTCGTTTGTCGCCTGTTGGTAGATCTATCTTGACACTCTGTCCGTTGTTGAAGGTTTCCAGAACTCGATAAGGTCCTTCATAGCGTTCTTTAAGTTTGTCTACACCCCCAGAGTGTCGTCCACGCCAATCTCCGGAATCCAACAGAACCCAGTCGTCTACCTTCACCGTCACGTCAGAGTGGCGCTTATTGTGGTACAGTGCTTGCTGAACTCGACTCGCCCATAAGTTATCCCTGACTTGAGCGCAGGAGCCTTCTCGCTGACGCAACCAAGCCTCAAGGGAAGCTGGAGAGTCACTCGTCGCGTCTGAGGTAGGAAAAAGTCGTGGTGGTCGCCCAAATAACATTTCGAAAGGGGAGAGGCCAGTAGCTACGTTGACTGCGCTGTTAATGGCAAACTCAACTGCCGGTAAAGACTCCAGCCACTTGGTCTGACGTTTTGCTGTGAAGGTTCGTAGGACTTGTCCTACCGTCTTGTTGGTCCGCTCACTCCTGCCATCCGCTTGAGGATGATATGCTGAAGATCGATGGAAAGATATGTTCAGGCGTTCCATTAACGTTTTCCAGAATCTTGAGGCCCAGGTCTTGTCTCTGTCGCTGATGATTGAGGACGGGGCTCCGAGGGTGCCTATCCAAGCTCCAAAAAATCGAGACGCTGTCTTCTCCGCTGTGTCGGTTTGGTTAGTTGGGATAAGTTTAGTGAAACCGGAGAGTTGGCAAGTGCATGTCAAAAGCATGTCGTATGAGTTGATCTTTGGGAGGGGTCCAATGAAATCAATCGCGATGTT
Source organism: Melampsora larici-populina 98AG31 (assembly GCF_000204055.1). NCBI lineage: Eukaryota > Fungi > Basidiomycota > Pucciniomycetes > Pucciniales > Melampsoraceae > Melampsora > Melampsora laricis-populina. The sequence goes on from NW_006768787.1 coordinate 1,204,115, forward strand.
GGTTAGAGGCTTAAGTGGGATCTCTGGTGTCCTCATTCGTCCGTTCGGCAGAGTTGTCCTGGCTTTTGTTTTCTGACAAGTCTCGCAGGCTTTCAGTCGAGTTTCAACGTCCCTTGACATCTTTGGCCAAAAGAAATCCAATCGGAGCGTAGCTAGTGTCTTGAGGTGACCTAGATGTCCCACCCGCTTGTGTGTTTCATCAATGAGTTCGGCTCGGAGTGAGTTTGTCCCGGGGATCAATAGGCGTCCTTCAATGAATAGAAGGCCTCCTTCCTCGTAACAGTCGTCCCGCAACGGCATTCCTTCATGCACCGCTTGACAGAATTTGTCATCGTCGTAACCGCTCAAGATGGAAGTTTGGAATTTTTCTGACAGGGATGGGTGGGATAGTGCCAGTGCTGCGATAGTCTCGACTCCGGTTTGTAGATCGTCAGAATCTTTTCGAGATAATGCATCTGCGACCAAGTTATCTTCGCCTTTTACATATTGGAAGTTCAAGTCGAAATTGGCCAGTTGTTCCAGCCACCTGGCTTGGCGTCTGCTCAAGGTACGTTGCTTTAGAAGATAAGTGAGCGAGTGATGATCACTCATTACGTTCACCTTCATTCCTAAAAGTAGCATCCGCCATTTCTGTAGCGCGTGAATTACGGCTAGCAGTTCCTGTTCGTGGACCGGATAGTTACGTTCCGCCATCGTCATCTGTCTGGACTCATAAGCAATTGGACTAGTGCCCTTCCAGTCCGCTCCCTGAAATAAAGCCGCCCCTAAACCAGTTCCACTGGCATCTGTGAATAGCCACAGAGGGTCAAGTGAATCACAGTCAACATTCTTCAAACAAGGTAAGGTGGTCATAATGCGTTTAATATTCTGAAAGGCCAGTTCTTCCGCGTTTCCCCACTGAAAAGCTCTCTTGTCAAGTTTACTACTAGTCAATGGGGTAAGTTTGCCGACGTACTTTTCCAACCCTGACACGAATTTCTTCATCCACTGAACCGTTCCTAGAAACTTTCTCACACCCTTTGAATTCTTCGGGGATGGCCAATTACAAATCTTTTCAATCTTTTCTTCATCAGGCTTAACTCCTTCACTCAAGATTCTGTGGCCAACAAACTTGACTTCCCGGCGAAAAAGCTTTGTCTTTTTGCTACTGCAGTAAAGGTTTGCTGCTCGGAGACGGTTCAAAACTTGGCGGACGTGTTGTTCATGTTCTTCAATTGATGACGAAAAAATGACAATGTCGTCCAAATAAACGACGCATACCGTGTTGATAAGTTCTCCTAAAGCTTCCTCCAGGCGACTCTGATGTGTTGCAGGTGCGTTTGTAAGTCCCATGGGCATAACACACCACTCATACAAGCCCCACGGTGTCTTCACCGCTGTCAGAGGTATATCTGCCTCCCGCATGCGCGTCTGAAAGAAAGCATTGGTTTGATCAAGAATTGAAAAAAACTTTCCAGTTGCCACTAGTCTGACCAACTCGTCCACCTTTGGAAGGGGTGAACGGTCCCTGACGGTCACACTGTTCAAGGTGCGGTAGTCACATACCCACATTGGAAGTTCGGAAGGGTCCTTCTTAGGGATAATAAGACTCGGGGATGTGTATTGGCTTGATGATTTACGAATTCTCCCAGCGGCTACATGTTGGTCGAGCAATTTGCGCCATGCACCCATGTATTTTGCAGGGTAAGGGTACTGGCGCTCGTTTATCACAGCTTTGGGATCCGTCAATATGATCTTATGTCTCACAGTGGAAGAGGGGTCTTGCATCCGTTCGGGGAAGGTGCCATCTTGGAAGTCGCCATTACATTCCGCTTCTTCTGATAGGGCGGGAATGTCTGTTGGAAAAACATCGTGATACTCTCTCAAGATCACTTCTTCTAATTCAGTCCAAGACGTATCTTCAGCTCTCCGAAATGGTTCATTCACTGCACACATCAATTGCTCCCAGTTTCTCCAGTGCTCACTCTCATTCCTCTCTGCAATTGATGCCAATTTGGCCTTATAGTTCTCTTCAAGTTCCTCTTTCAATTTCAATTCTCGACGATAATCCAATAGGGTGATGTTTGAGATTTCACTAATTACAGACTGCTTTGCGCAAGAAACAGAGAGTTGATGGTGTGAAAGAAAAGGAGATCCTAAAATAACAACATATGAAGTTCCCAGTCTCCCTATCTTCAAATAAGTCCTATCAAATTTCAGTCCAGACGAAGGGTGTTGTAATGATGCAGTGGTGAATTGGGTGAGCATCGGTGGTTCACCACCTCCTTCTAATGCTAATCCAACAATCGTTGGTTTGACTAGTTGACGTCGTTGCAATCGTAATAGGTCCACCATGTCTTCTGATATCAAATTTGTTTCAGAACCTGCATCCGCCAACGCCCAAATCAGTTTACCATTACACATCAGTTCCACAATAACTGCAGGTGTTGATACGGGTTGGTCCACATACCCTTCTTCATTGGGTCCAATCGTCTCTGCTCCACTCTCGGCGATTTCCTTAAGCTCACGATCAATGTCTTCATAAGCTGTGATCGTAGCGGAATCGTGCTCTGGCAAGGTTACTGCTGCAATATTTGATCTGGGTGGTCGACCAGCTGGTGGATGAGTTGGTCTTCCGGCAGTACTCGCTAGATGAGCTCGAGGTGGGGTATAATTAGCCGGTTTGGGTGGTGGAACATAGCCAGGAGGGAAGTTGATTTTTTCTTTCGAAAAAGTGCCGGGACATTGTTTGTATTCGCTCCCGCACTTTTTCTTACAGAAGTGGCATAAGCCCATAGAGTCAAGGTACGAGTTAATCTTCCAAAGCAAGGAGTCGCTGATAGGTCGAGCACTCGAAGGAGCCGCAGGTAAGGTGTGGCCATTCGGTGGGTTTACGTTGGTTGAACGTGGTCCCGAGTTCGATGATGATGGTTGGATCCTTCGGACAATAACTCTCTTGATCACTAAGTCGTCGTAAAGAATATCACACCGTTCCTCAAACTGAATGAAATCGAAATTCTCCTGCTTCAACAGTCCCTCTAATCGAACGGAAGATTTCAACTCTGGGAGCATCCCCAATACCATGTGAGTGGCCAATGTGAAATCATTGATTTCAACTTGGTCATGATTCATAAGGGATTGAATCGAACGTGCTCGGGTGCAGTAGAACTTGAAGTCCTTGTTACTGGTCATACGAAGAGTGAGTACTTTCTCACGTAGCTTGTCGTTCCAATCGGACGGTAGGGCTGCGCGGAATAGTTTCTCTTTAAAGTCTGTCCATGACGAATTCTTGAAATTATCGATGTTGTGGGCCCAGAATGACTGGAGGTTGGTTTCGAGCAGGTATGAACCGGTGAGTATGATTCGGTCCATGTCCTTCTCGATCTTTTTGACAAGAAAATTTTTTTTAATGATGTGAACCACTTCAAGAAGGTTTCCGTATCACGGTAAGGGCCTTTGAACTGTGGACCATCCGACGACTTGAATTTGGTAAGATCAAGTCCTCGGGAAACCTCTTCGTTGGTCGTAGTAGGCCAGGATTGACTAGAGGCGCTCATTTGTAACATGAGTAATTTCTCCTCCAACCCAGCAATGCGATCAGCTGCTTCTTGTGCTGCTGCCGCCCGCTCCTCGTCCAGTCGAGCTTGACGCTCTGCCGCTTCACTTGCAGCTTTGATCCCCGCCGTCTGTGCTCTTATCATCGCGCGCAGCAGCTCGTCCGTTGATGAAGGAGCCGAAGATGATTCATCCGAACGTCCAGTCATAGTTTCGACTATCAGGATCGGGGATTGAGAAGGGGAAGAGGTAGGTCCGATATTCAAGTCTCGATGAAGATGTTTCTCTTCTTGTTGCAGAAGTGATAAGGGAGAACGTCGAGTAGATAACGGGGAAGTAGGAAAGGTACCAGGTAGCGAAGAAGCTCGGGGCGGTAAGGATTGTACCGCTGGGATATAAGGTTTAGCCGACGCCGGTATTGGTTTTGACGGGATATTCGCCGAGAGAACCTTATCGTGGGTGTATCTTCCCAGTTCTTCGACAGAGCGACGTTGGAATTGCGGAGGTATTGTAGTTGATCCTCTGACTATGGATTCAGGATCGTCTACTCGACATGTAAGTTCGGTAGAGTCGCTGCGAGTCGAAACCGGTGGGGTCATAAATGAATGCAATTAAAGTTTGAAGATGAGATAAATTTAAGATTTCAATTGGGAGATTGTAGAAGTTTTTGATCTTTGAAGATCCGGGGTGCGTTTAAGAACTGTGTTCTTCTGAAGTGGTCTGAAGTGATCAAAACCGGTAATGGTTTGAGAAAAAAAAGTGTAAAGGACACGTGGTCCTCACTTAAAGTGAATGCTCGAGGAGGGAAAGGAGGTGCTGAATGCCACGTAGTGGACATTATCAATTCTAGAACCAAAGTATGATGATTATTTATTTCTAGATCTGACTCCCAAAGGATTATTGAA